>NC_074721.1:42770212-42880212 GCF_947242115.1 Biomphalaria glabrata | reverse complement strand
GTGCACAAAACTAGGTGATACAAAAGGTGCACAAAACTAGGTGATACAAAAGGTGCACACAACTAGGTGATACGAAAGGTGCACACAACTAGGTGATCCGAAAGGTGCACAAAACTAGGTGATACGAAAGGTGCACAACACTTGGTGACATGAAAGGTGCACAAAACTATGTGACACAAAAGTAGCACAAAACTTGGTGACACGAAAGGTGCACAAAACAAGGTGACATGAAAGGTGCACAAAACAAGGTGACACGAAAGGTGCACAAAACTAGGTGACATGAAAGGTGCACAAAACTATGTGACACAAAAGGTGCACAAAACTTGGTGACACGAAAGGTGCACAAAACAAGGTGACATGAAAGGTGCACAAAACAAGGTGACACGAAAGGTGCACAAAACTAGGTGATACGAAAGGTGCACAAAACTAGGTGATATGAAAGGTGCACAAAACTTGGTGACATGAAAGGTGCACAAAACTATGTGACACAAAAGTAGCACAAAACTTGGTGACACGAAAGGTGCACAAAACAAGGTGACATGAAAGGTGCACAAAACAAGGTGACACGAAAGGTGCACAAAACTAGGTGACATGAAAGGTGCACAAAACTATGTGACACAAAAGGTGCACAAAACTTGGTGACACGAAAGGTGCACAAAACTAGGTGATACAAAAGGTGCACACAACTAGGTGATGCAAAAGGTGCACAAAACTAGGTGATACAAAAGGTGCACAAAACTAGGTGATACTAAAGGTGCACAAAACTTGGTGATACGAAAGATGCACAAAACTAGATGTCACGAAAGGTGCACAAAACTAGGTGATACAAAAGGTGCACAAAACTAGGTGATACAAAAGGTGCACACAACTAGGTGATACGAAAGGTACACACAACTAGGTGATCCGAAAGGTGCACAAAACTAGGTGATGCAAAAGGTGCATAAAACTAGGTGATACAAAAGGTGCACAAAACTAGGTGATACTAAAGGTGCACAAAACTTGGTGATACGAAAGATGCACAAAACTAGATGTCACGAAAGGTGCACAAAACTAGGTGATACAAAAGGTGCACAAAACTAGGTGATACAAAAGGTGCACACAACTAGGTGATACGAAAGGTGCACACAACTAGGTGATCCGAAAGGTGCACAAAACTAGGTGATACGAAAGGTGCACAAAACTTGGTGACATGAAAGGTGCACAAAACTATGTGACACAAAAGTAGCACAAAACTTGGTGACACGAAAGGTGCACAAAACAAGGTGACATGAAAGGTGCACAAAACAAGGTGACACGAAAGGTGCACAAAACTAGGTGACACGAAAGGTGCACAAAACAAGGTGACATGAAAGGTGCACAAAACAAGGTGACACGAAAGGTGCACAAAACTAGGTGATACGAAAGGTGCACAAAACTAGGTGATATGAAAGGTGCACAAAACTTGGTGACATGAAAGGTGCACAAAACTATGTGACACAAAAGTAGCACAAAACTTGGTGACACGAAAGGTGCACAAAACAAGGTGACATGAAAGGTGCACAAAACAAGGTGACACGAAAGGTGCACAAAACTAGGTGACATGAAAGGTGCACAAAACTATGTGACACAAAAGGTGCACAAAACTTGGTGACACGAAAGGTGCACAAAACTAGGTGATACAAAAGGTGCACACAACTAGGTGATACGAAAGGTGCACACAACTAGGTGATACGAAAGGTGCACACAACTAGATGATATGAAAGGTGCACAAAACTTGGTGATACGAAAGGTGCAGAAAAACTAGGTGATACGAAAGGTGCACAAAACTAGGTGATGCAAAAGGTGCACAAAACTAGGTGATACGAAAGGTGCACACAACTAGGTGATACGAAAGGTGCACACAACTAGATGATATGAAAGGTGCACAAAACTTGGTGATACGAAAGGTGCAGAAAAACTAGGTGATACGAAAGGTGCACAAAACTAGGTGATGCAAAAGGTGCACAAAACTAGGTGATACAAAAGGTGCACAAAACTAGGTGATACTAAAGGTGCACAAAACTTGGTGATACGAAAGATGCACAAAACTAGATGTCACGAAAGGTGCACAAAACTATGTGACACAAAAGGTGCACAATACTAGGTGATACAAAAGGTGCACACAACTAGGTGATACGAAAGGTGCACACAGCTAGGTGATCCGAAAGGTGCACAAAACTAGGTGATACGACAGGTGCACAAAACTTGGTGATTCGAAAGATGCACAAAAATTGGTGATACAAAAGGTGCACACAACTAGGTGATACGAAAGGTGCACAAAACTAGGTGACACGAAAGGTGCACAAAAATTGGTGATACAAAAGGTGCACAAAACTAGGTGATACGAAAGGTGCACAAAACTAGGTGATACGAAAGGCGCACAAAACTAGGTGATACGAAAGGCGCACAAAACTAGGTGACACGAAAGGTGCACAAAACTTGGTGACACGAAAGGTGCACAAAACTAGGTGACATGAAAGGTGCACAAAACTAGGTGATACAAAAGGTGCATAAAACTAGATGATACGAAAGGTGCACAAAACTAGATGTTTTCATCAATGAGGATGGAGGGTGATGTTGTAGCAGGTGGCCCCATAACGTGTGTTCTCTACGTGCTAATATGTAGCTTTTGTTTTGACCCTTAATCTGGTCATATTCAAAAGTTCGACATGGAATCTGGAATCAATGTACAGAACGGGGGCGTAGCTATGAATTTTCCATCGTTTGGGTGCCCGGGGAGCTTGACTCATCGTGGGCCCCTGCATTTTGCGTAATATTTAATTTCAAATGTGAAAAACACTTATTTGGAGGGCCCGCTTAAGTGGGTGTCTGGGGGGCGGGATTTTCAAAAATTTCCCCTCTCCTCCCCCCCACCCTAGAAACGCCACTGGTACAAAGGCGACCTTAAATAGTGCTTAGTAGTGCTTGCGGCACTGAGAGAGTGTTAGTCATATCAGGGCTACGAATATGATGGGCTTACGGACTGTGACGGTGAAAAAAGATTCTCTTTATAAAGGCCCCCCCCCCTGAGGCGTGGGGCCTGGTGGTGTTTTTCCCACTTGCCACGCCTAAAGCCGCCTCTGGGAAATGGATGTATCATTTTATAATATTACTAAAGTGTAATACATTTATTTTATTTTATGACAAATTGAATTTGTCTATATTATAATAAAAGTTATATTTAATATTGTCCACAAAGAAGTTATTTAAGTTAAGATATGATACGCTCACTGCGGTTTAGTTGTCTACCAGCAGTTGGAAACAACAAGTATTAACAATACAATTGTGATTCATTAAGGTAAATGTATTCCATTCGCTATCGTTTGATTAGAATTGGCTTAGGCTGTTAAGCAATAATCAATTTTTTTAAATTTTTAATTTATTTTCAAGTCTACAAGTTTGTATTTACATCAAGTAGCATGGAAATCAAATAGTTATCAAAAGACATTTGGTTTCAATTCCGAATGAAGTTCAAAGTTCATACATAGTTGACTTAACAGGGCTGCGTCATACAAAGTAATTATGACCTGGGGGTCACCAGTTGAATAAAATGATAAACAATGGGCATACAGTTAAAAAAAATATTCATGCAACAATCAGACCTGCATTTACTGAGCTGAATTAATCATACACATTATAGTTCATGCAACAATCAGACCTGCATTTACTGAGCTGAATTAATCATACACATTATAGTTCATGCAACAATCAGACCTGCATTTACTGAGCTGAATTAATCATACACATTATAGTTCATGCAACAATCAGACCTGCATTTACTGAGCTGAATTAATCATACACATTATAGCTCATGCAACAATCAGACCTGCATTTACTGAGCTGAATTAATCATACACATTATAGTTCATGCAACAATCAGACCTGCATTTACTGAGCTGAATTAATCATACACATTATAGTTCATGCAACAATCAGACCTGCATTTACTGAGCTGAATTAATCATACACATTATAGCTCATGCAACAATCAGACCTGCATTTACTGAGCTGAATTAATCATACACATTATAGTTCATGCAACAATCAGACCTGCATTTACTGAACTGAATTAATCATACACATTATAGTTCATGCAACAATCAGACCTGCATTTACTGAGCTGAATTAATCATACACATTATAGTTCATGCAACAATCAGACCTGCATTTACTGAGCTGAATTAATCATACACATTATAGTTCATGCAACAATCAGACCTGCATTTACTGAGCTGAATTAATCATACACATTATAGCTCATGCAACAATCAGACCTGCATTTACTGAGCTGAATTAATCATACACATTATAGTTCATGCAACAATCAGACCTGCATTTACTGAACTGAATTAATCATACACATTATAGTTCATGCAACAATCAGACCTGCATTTACTGAACTGAATTAATCATACACATTATAGTTCATGCAACAATCAGACCTGCATTTACTGAGCTGAATTAATCATACACATTATAGTTCATGCAACAATCAGACCTGCATTTACTGAGCTGAATTAATCATACACACACACGCAGACCAAAGATAAGTATAAATGAAAGAGAATCTGTTATTTAAAAAAAAAAGACATTGCCGCCATAGCAAATGTAAAGCATATTTCTGAAGTTGCCTTAACATTATTATTATTATTTTTTTTTTTAGGATACCTCAGCTTTTTAGCTTTTGACTTCAGTTGTCGAGCTGTTTACATCCTAGGAATCCTTGGGCTTTTGCCTCTTTTCTTTGCCCCTTTTCTTTGCCTCTTTTTTTGGGCTATCGGCCTCTTTATTGGGTTTTTTTGTTTGTTTGTTTTTTTTTACAAAAAGATGCATATTTTATTAGTAAGCGTACACATTAAATAGTTACATGTTATACTACAATAATTGCAAACATGGCAATGCAAGTAGTTACAATCAGATTGTCATAATATTTTAACGTTTTAAATTGCTTTGTATATGGCGTTATTGTTTTCTAATAGCATATAATGAATATTTTTGAAATTTAAGGTTCTTAAAATACATGTGACGAGAATGTCAACAATAGGTCATTAAACAGAAATGTATTTTAAGGGGGGTGTCTCACCTACCCAGTCCCATAATTGAGGATTTATTCATGTTTATTTTTGGACCCGCTCGACTCCCCAAATAATGTAAATTTCTCTATAATTTTAGCTATGTCTTTTTCTGAGGTGGGGAAAAGTGTGGTATCGTCGGCATAAGCTTTAATTTTGACTACGGGGGCTGGACCGGGGAGTTTTATTCCTAAAATTTCTTTGTCTAACCTAATGTTCTCTAACAGGGGTTCTAGGCAAACGGTGTATAAAAAGGGGGATAAGGGACAACCTTGCCTAACAGATATTCTAATAGAAATCTTGCTGCTTAGTGTTTGGTTTATTATAAGTTGACTTGTGGCTTCGGTGTAGACTAGCTTTATGTATGTTATCAAAGTCTTGTCTATGTCTGTCTTGTCTAGTATTTTGAATAAGTAGTCATGGTCAATTCTGTCGAAAGCTTTTTCTTGATCAATGGACATGAGGGCTGCTTTCAAGTCTTTGTCTTTACAGTAATATATGATGTCTCGTAGAAAGTGATTCAGTTCGTCTATATTTTTTCCGGGTTGCTACAGTACTGGTCTTGTCCTAGTAGATGGGGTATAAGGGGCCTAACTTTTAAGAAAATCATTTTGATCAGCAGTTTATAGTCAGCATTTAAAAGGGAAATGGGTCTAAAGTCACTAGATGTTGGGTTGTTTTCAGTTTTTTTCTGGTAATAGTGTGATGTATTCAAGATTAAAGTCTGCAGGCGTCTGTCCTGTTTCTAACATATCATTGTATAGTCTTAGTAGTAGGAGTCCTATTTGGGAGAAAAAAGTTTTATAGAATTCATATGTCAAACCGTCTGGGCCAGGGGATTTGTTATTTTGTGTTGTGTCTAAAGCAGCCCTCAGCTCATCTAATGTAAAGGGTCTATTTGTCGTTTGTTTTTCTGATGGAGGTAATGTTTTACAGTGTTTTAGAAGTATGTTTTGTGCGTCTGTATCTGTTTGTTCTTCATTATACATGTTGACGAAATGTTTTGTAAAAATTTCTATTATTTTGTCACTCTTCTGTATTTTGTTTCCTTCTTTGTCTGTTATGTTGGTTATTATTCTATTTTTTGTGTATTTTGTTCTAGCGCCAAGTATAATTTATTTGGTCCGTCTGATATTTGGGTGTTTTTGCATCTGATTTCGGCTCCTCTATATTTGTTTGTATAACTCTTCAAGTTGTGTGGTTAGGTCTGTTTTTTCAATTTCATCCTGCGTTTGAGTAAGAAGATTTTTTATTCTGTTTTCTTCATTTACCCTCTTTGTTTGTTTGATTCTTGCTAAGATTTTAAATTGTTGTTTGATTGAATTTTTTTTATATATGTCCACATCTTGGTTAATTTGTATTCATTTTCTATGTCTTGTGCTGTTGCTAGCAGGAGTTGGTTTATTACTCTTTGGATTAGTGGGTCTTCCAAAAGGTTGTTGTTAAATTTCCAATGGGATTCTTTTTTTTTTTTTTTTATTTTTTTTTTTTTTTCCAAGTTCCAAAAGTACACCTTTATGGTCGGAGTAATGTAGGGTTTCTTCTAAATGTGTCACACTAAGTATGTTGGTGTCCGTGGGTGTGTAAAAACGGTCAATTCTGGTTTCAACCTGGTAGGACCTGTGTGTTAATGTAGTTTCCTTGCCATTTGGCTCTAATTTCCTATAAGCATCTACCAGGTGGAAATAGTTTACTATTTCTCCCATTTAGTTGTGTGTTTCTGCTACCGGCTGAGAGGGTGGATATTGTGTGTGTGTGTGTGTATTGTTTGTCCAGTTATGCCTCTATAAAGTTAAAATCCCCTCCTATTATTAGTTGTTCTCCTATGTTTGTGATTTGTAGTGTGTCACTGAGGTTTTGGAAAAACTCACGTTTTTCTCTCCCTCTCTGAGCGGGTGCGTAGATATTGACTAGTGTGTATTTCTGTTCTTGTGAAACTACTCTAAGTATTACTACCCTCCCATTGTTGTCGTTGTGAGTGTGTGTGATTTTGTATCTATCGGATGTTTGTAAGATGGCTACCCCCTTATAGTTTCTACCTAAGCTAAAATAACCTCCCATGAATCCCATGTGTGTTGTAGTTTGTTTTGCTTGATATGTGGTAAAGAAGTATTTGTTTCTTGAAGGAAAATAAAATCCGGTTTATATTTTCTAGCAGGTGTACTATATATTTATGTTTATTATTTAAGCTACGGATTTTAAGAGTTAAGATTTTAATGTCTGCCATGATTGCGTGATGATGGGTTGTGTGTATATGAGTGTGGGTGTGTATGAGTGTTTGTGATCATTTTATGAACTGTTTTTTATTAACCTGTTTTGTTGTTTATTTACTGATGTGTGGATTTGGGTCCTCCCCTTAATCTGTTACTAATTTAGTCGGGGAGTCGGAAAAACTCTCCCCGATCTCCCCTTCCTCTTCATCTCTTCTCTCTTCCCCCGACCGGGGATCCTCATTTGGTTCCTCGGGCTGGGTCTCCTCGTTTGGGTTATTGGAAGAGAGGTTTTTTTTTCCTGTCAATAGGGCTTGTAGGGTAGGGCTCCCCACCTCTTATATCTGTGTTGACCACGACCCCGTTCTTTTTGTGGTTTACTACTAATGTAAAACCATCCTTTTCCAGCCATGTGTCATTTTGTGTGTCATTTTGTGTGTCATTTTGTGTGTCCTTTTGTGTTTCACTTTGTGTGTCAAGTTTGGTATTTTTTATCCTTGTTTCGCCCCCCACCCTCAAGACCGAGGCATAAGTACCTTTGACATTGGCATTATGCTCCTGCTTTTTTCCAGGGACTTTTCCCTTCTCTTTCAAGGTATTCCTACTGGGACACTGGTTTGACCAGTGTTGATCCTGCCCACAATGCCAGCACTGCTGTCTGCGCCCCGGGATGGTCACAAGGACTTTATAGGTCCTCGGATCATCCTCGTATTTTAATTGAATATGGTGAGGGAGCTCGGTCTGCTTGCGGACTTTTACCCAAGCCATCCACTTATCTGAGTTGCTCAGTTTGATAGGCTCTATCTTGGAACCTTCTTCACTAAAGGATTCGAAGATTTCTATAATTTTGTTTCTAACAATTGTGGGCGCTACCCTATGCTGTGTTACATTGACCCTTTCGTCTTCTATTGACCCTTTCGTCTTCTATGGTTGAAACCTCAACTTTGAGGGCACTTTCTGATCCAAAGGTCTTTCCTAGAATACGGGCTCTCACCCTTGGACTGTTTGAAACTAAGAACCAGACGAAAGGATTTTCGAATCTATAGAGAGAATTCACTTCATCCGGAGTGAGATATAGAACAGTCATGAGACTAGCCTTTGAGGTCTTGATAGCCTCTTGACCTGCCAATTTGAGCAACAAGGTACCAGAAGGGTGGACCAAACCACCTTCCAAATCTTTCTTCTCAATTAAGAAAGTTTTTACAGACATGACTATGTAATGTATGTTAACTCAAATGAGTAAAAAAAATGTAGACACTAGAGAGTGTGTAAAATAAATACTCTTTCTGTCAATCTTTTATCTTAAACTCTTTTTGAATTTTTTTTTAAATTTCCATATTCTCTCTTCCTTTCTCTTTCCCTCTCTTTCTTTCTCTTCTTCATTTCTTTATCAATCACTCTCTCTCTTTCTTTCTCTCACCCCTCTCTTGTTCTCTCTCCTTCTCTCTCCCTTTCTCTCTCTTTCCCCTCTTTATTATTTCTCTCTTTCTCGCTCTCTCTTTGTCTCCTCTCTTCCTCTCTTTCCTTCACTTTCTCTTTCTCGCTTTCCCGTTTCTCTCTTTCTCTTTCTCTCTCTCATTTTTTATCTATCACTCTCTCTTTATTTCTCTCTCGTTCTCTCTCTTTCTCTCTCCATTTCTCTCCCTCTCTCTCGCTTCTCCCTCTTTCTCATCTCTCTTTCCCTCTCTCTCTCTTTCTCTCTCTTTCACTTTCTCTTTCTCGCTTTCCCCTTTCTCTCTCTATTTCTCTCTCTATCCCACTATCTCTCTATTTCTCTCTCTATCCCACTATCTCTCTTTTGCTCTCTCACCTCTCTCTCTCTCTCTCTTTCTCTCCCTAGTTCTCTCTCTTTTTCTTTCTTCCTTTTTTTTGTTTGAACCTAGTGATCACAAGGAACATGTACATTTGTTCCTCTTCTAGAGTAATACAATAAGTAGAAACACTAAATTTAGAGACACTTCAGGTCAGAACACTACAAAGTAAAGTAGCAATAATACACAAACACCGAAACACAACTTACAAACACAAACAACACAACTTACAAACTCAAACAACATAAGAAAATATTTTTAAAATATTTTTAAAATACTTAAAAATAAAACAAGGCTTATATTAACGCACAGCTGTATCAATTAGTTTGGATAAGTCATGGAATAAAATTTGTAATAGAAACAAAAAAAGGGGGAGACATGAATTCGAACTTATGGCTCCAGCCTTCTCAAGTTTCTAAAGCCAACATGATGACCACTCTACTAGTAGAGAGCTTGTTAACACTGTCTGTTTGTTTGTTTTACATGTTTCGGATCAGAGTTGAAGATAATTACTTCCTAGTCCAAACCTCCCGCAGGACGACGGGGGATGGGAGCGGGCAGGATTTGAACCCGGGACCATCGATAAATCTGAACGACAGTCCAGCGCGCAAACCACACAACCAGGCAGCCATCCTATTGTAGTCATTTATTGTTTCTCTAGTCTCCACCTAGTTTTTAGGTTGTGCTCACTAAGTCTTAGAGAACGATGAATTAAAGGGAACTAATTCAACTTATAACAACACTTCAGTCAAGAACACTTTTTTACCTTGTTTGAGATACTATACGAAATAATTAATTAACGATAGTTAATTAGCTAATTGGGTATTTTTAAAAAATTGATTCTTGTGTTGTCAGGTAAAAGAAAAAAAAGTGCGAAATTTCAGCTTGATCCGATATTGGGTATAGGAGAAAACGCGCGTAAAAAAAAACTGTTTACCACACAGACAGAGTGACTTTGTAAATACTCGGAAAGACACAAATATGAAGGGTAGAGTAAATTTCTACAGGTACTCCTTCTTCTCCGGAGCCATTACAGAATTGCACGGGTTGCCTAAATCAGCCACAAAAAAAACAATATCAGATTGTACGTGTCTATTTTGACATTTATAAGTAGATTAACCCATATGTATGAGTAGGATATAATTGTCTTCAGTTTTGAAGTAAGGTCTATATCTATATTTTTATCCAGTACAGTAGTAGTTCCCCTTTAAAACCATGCGGTCTATAAGCCAGGTGATGTAAAGATCATCTTTTTCTCTAGCTGACAGTTAACGAGGGTGTCATGTGGCCAGCACAACATACAACCGCCTTTTTCTCTCCAAAACTAATGCCAGCTACCCATTAAAGTTGGGTGGACTCAGAGGCGCCCTAAAGACGAGGAAATAAAAAAAATTTCCAGTCTTCACTAGGATTGGAACCAAGCGATTTACAACTCAGCCACCATAGTCTCCATAGTGCAGTAGCAATGTTTCAGTTGTAGAGTTGTCGTTCTTATTTCCCATTACCCCACTCGCCAGTCGCCACACAGCAACCCAATGAAGAAAGAAACTCATTTTTGCAGCAACTGACAGCCACTAACCAGCGGCGGACTGGCATTCTGGCAATTGCTGGTACCCAAAATCATCAGGCGACAGACGAATGAAAGATGAGTAATAAAATACATCTATAAGGTAAAGAAGCTTACAAGACAAGAATACAGACTGAAGACACAAAGAGAAAGTGAAAGAGAGAGAAAGAGAGAGAGAGAAAGAGAGATGAGAAAGAGGGAGAAGCGAGAGAGAGAGGGAGAGAAATGGAGAGAGAAATAAAGAGAGAGTGATAGATAAAAAAATGAGAGAGAGAAAGAGAGAAACGGGAAAGCGAGAAAGAGAAAGTGAAAGAAAGAGAGTGTAAAGACAAGAATAGAGAATAAAGACACGCCTAGTGATTAAAAATAATACTTGGGAATGAAGACAATACTAGAAATTGAAGAAAAGACTAGAGATTGAAGACAATACTAGAGAATGAAGACAATACTAGAAATTGAAGAAAAGACTAGAGATTGAAGAAAAGACTAGAGATTGAAGACAAGACTAGAGAATGAAGACAATACTAGAAATGGAAGAAAAGACTAGGGATTGAAGTCAATACTAGAGATTGAAGACAAGACTAGATATTGAAGAAAAGACTAGAGATTGAAGACAAGACTAGAGATTGAAGAAAAGACTATTGATTGAAGACAAGACTAGAGATTTAAGAAAAGACTAGAGATTGAAGACAAGACTAGAGATTGAAGACAAGACTAGAGAATAAAGACAAGACTAGAGATTGAAGACAAGACTAGAGATTGAAGACAAGACTAGAAAATGAAGAAAAGACTAGAGATTGAAAACTAGACTAGAGATTGAAGAAAAGACTAGAGATTGAAAACTAGACTAGAGATTGAAGACAAGACTAGAAAATGAAGAAAAGACTAGAGATTGAAAACTAGACTAGAGATTGAAGAAAAGACTAGAGATTGAAAACTAGACTAGAGATTGAAGACAAGACTAGAGATTGAAGAAAAGACTTGAGATTGAAAACTAGACTAGAGATTGAAGACAAGACTAGAGATTGAAGAAAAGACTAGAGATTGAAAACTAGACTAGAGATTGAAGAAAAGACTAGAGATTGAAGACAAGACTAGAGATTGAAGAAAAGACTAGAGATTAAAGAAAAGACTAGAGATTGAAGACAAGACTAGAGATTGAAGAAAAGACTAGAGATTGAAAACTAGACTAGAGATTGAAGAAAAGACTAGAGATTGAAAACTAGACTAGAGATTGAAGAAAAGACTAGAGATTGAAAACTAGACTAGAGATTGAAGAAAAAACTAGAGATTGAAGAAAAGACTAGAGATTGAAAACTAGACTAGAGATTGAAGAAAAGACTAGAGATTGAAGACAAGACTAGAGATTGAAGAAAAGACTAGAGATTGAAGACAAGACTAGAGATTGAAGACAAGACTAGAGATTGAAGAAAAGACTAGAGATTGAAGACAAGACTAGAGATTGAAGAAAAGACTAGAGATTGAAAACTAGACTAGAGATTGAAGAAAAGACTAGAGATTGAAGACAAGACTAGAGATTGAAGAAAAGACTAAAGATTGAAAACTAGACTAGAGATTGAAGAAAAGACTAGAGATTGAAAACTAGACTAGAAATTGAAGACTACAGATCAAAGGTGTACTCCATTGCAGATGAGTAGAGATTGAAGACAAGACGAGCGTGAATGTGTTTCACAAACAAAACAAGTTTAAATAATATGAATAAATTGAAAACCTCCTTACGTAACTAATTCGAGACCCACAGACTTATGTTCATTGAGTGTTTTCACTTCTGAAATACCACAACAAGACAACCGAAGTAAGATTGAATGAGACAGCTCTCGGGATTAGTATAATCATAAAATTTAGTATATCCAACTATGTCCTGTGACTACGAGTATTGATTTTAGAGGTAACTGCAAATATTATATAGGCATTTACAAACATATGGTGGATCCCCTTGATTTGATGTAAATTTGAGAGAGAGAGGAGAGAGAGATAGAGAGATACAAAGAGGGAGAATGAGAGAATCTCGGGATCTAAGGGAGCCGAGCCTCTGAGTCCAACCATCTCTAAAGACTCTAATTGTCAAAAGAGTTAAGCCGAAGGCTCTTCGAACTCTAGGCGTGTAAGCCTGCTTGAACAACCGTTCTGTGTGGAAGAGGTCCATGTCAATGCCTATGTAAGACATTGCTATTTCCGACGTATCTGGCACTCCGGGCGCATGGACTAGAATACATGGCCGAAAGCCGAGCACACCTGCAACCTCGCCATTTTCCTATGTTGTTCCAAGCTAACCGTGCAGGACTCGCCATTAGTGTAACGGTCCCTTGAGGAACGGCGCATGGATTATCGACAGGAACGTGGAAGCTCTCTTTCAACTCCGCAACGTGCAATGGGAAAGTTCTCGCATTCCCTTGGGCACGCCCACAGGAGTTTTGTTTTTCTATTCATTTAGCCTAATTACTTCATAAAGTAATCGTTTCCACCCAGTGTGCCACGTTGAGGCAGAATAGCGTACCCGGGCTAATGGGTACCCGATATTACATAAGGATAAGTAAAGGCATTTGGTCGTTGTATCTTACCAAACGTTGATGGGTATATGCTATGGTAGTCCATATCTATAATTAAAAAAAAAAAAAATAAATAAATAAAGTTTTTACTTATTACTGCTCGAAACTTGCGTAATAAAATATTGTTATAACCCTATTCACGACGCAAAAGGGTTAACTGTGTGTGATCAGCTGACATATGTGACACAGGCCAGTAATACAGTTTAGCGTGCTATATTGAAAGGCATGGGACAGTACTGGCATGAACTTTGCACGTGAATAGCGCCCGTGTTATGGTCATCTGATCATAAGCCTGCGTGGACCAGAGACACAGTGTGTAAGAAAGCGGCAGTTCAAGACCGGAGAGCGTTGAGACCGGGACTGTTAGTCATGAAGTCGGTCCTGGTGCAGTCCTCCAGTGAAACGTACGAGTCCAGGAAGAGACAGTAGCGTTATGAGTTTAGTACAGTGATATACAGTCTATCTTATATAATACATACGTTACTTCAAAAAAGAAGATGATTACGTCCTACGCGTCATGCATTTAGTCATGCATATTAACCAGTGACTTCAATTCTGCCAAGTCACTGGTTTTCCTGGCTAGCTCAGGCAACCCATTACATGCTCTAATAGCACTAGGGAAGGAGTATTTGTACAAATTTGTCCTAGCATATGGGACGAGGAATGTGCCTTTATCTTTGTGTCTTTCAACGTTGTAGCCGTTGATTGTTTTGCCAATTGTGTCGTATTGGCTGTTTTATTTGACCATTATTAAAGTACCAGATTATTTGGAGCCTTGTTGTAAAGTTCTTGATGTGTTGATGTGCTGTGTGTGTTTAGCAGTGTTTACAGAAGACTGATTAGGAGAGAGGATCGTTACAATATGTATATATTGATTTTATACATCACAATCTAATTCACTATAAAGACTTTGAATTAAAAAAAAAGATTTTCCCTTCTATTCTAAATATTTTGACATCTTAACAGTAGAATGTGGAACTCTTAAGAAATTAGTTTTATTTAATAAATTAAACTGTATCAATTGTCTCCCCTTGACTTAAAATGACACTCAGATAAACTCCCTTTAACATCTCTATACATCTCTATGCAAAATATGAATTCGATAAATATTGGTTCTGTGGTATGTATGTACGTGGTTTAGAATAGGAAAAATCTGTATAATAATGAGTAGATGAGATGAGTAGATTAGCGCATGAGATTTTAAGTATGTTTTTTAATGCCTCTATTTAGGTTACTGGTGAATGAGGTCCATTGAAAAAGACAGTTGACAGATCATGTGAGGTGCACCAACGGTCCAACACGTGTAGTATGCAGATGTCTTCTTTTTATGCAGTAACGTCTGTATTTCATAAGATAAGATACTGTTATAAACCTGGTGGTGACACAAATGGTCGTAGGCTGTGTGTGTTTTTAGCCTACGCAAATCGCCCCAGTCCAGCGCTAGACGAGCGGTCAACCGTGACCAGTGACAGTACACGCCGGTTCGGCAAGAACCTGTGTGTAAATATTTCACACGCAAGTCACGGCGAAAGTGATCAACTGGAGTGGTCAAGCGACGGTTCTAGAAGGCCAGTAGAGACACTATATAAGAGTGAGTTACCTCGCTATGTGACCAGTACGAGGCGAGAACCAGCACGGTGTGTGAAGTCAGTGCGGAGCAGAGACTAGGTTTTTGTAAAGACAGTGTTAATGTTGTTGCCAATTGCGATGTATTTGAAATTAAACTGACTGATACTTTGGAGCCCTGAGTTGTGAGGTTCTTTAAGTTCCTTGGGTTGTGTGGTGCAGTTTGAAGAGAGCCTGGATAGTAGGGGATACGTTACAATAAGATAAGATTCTTCTTCTTGAAACTGTCAGGTAGAGTTGAGCCTTCAGCTCTTGGAACTCTAAGCCAGCAAAAGTGAACAAGAGCTCCCTCTCACTGGCCTGAAAGTGGGTGGGTCAGACTCGCGCACTAAGACCCCCGCCATTTTCCTTTTCTATACTAAGCTAACCGTGCGGGACACGCCATTTATGAACGGCCCCTTGAGGAATAGCGCCTGGATTGTGACAAGGTTGTGGGAGCTTTTTTACAACTCCGCACAGTGCAATGAGGATGCTCTCGCGCCCCCTTTGGCACCCCCACTGGAGTCTTGTTTTGCTACCCTTTAGCCTAATCGTTTCCTCCTACGATTGTTTCCACCAGGGCGCCACTATGAGTCAAGGTAGCATGCCCGGGATAAGATAAGACAGTTGAAGCTAAAGGTGTAACAAAGTTCTCCTTCGAGAAATAAAATAATATTGGAGTTATTTCCCTTCTATACATTTCACACACTGACACAGTTACATCCAAAATACACATACATAAATAACCCAAAACGTCTTCAACAATTAAAAGCCAAATTCTTAAGGTCAAAAGTGAAGAAGGGGAAGGGTTACAAAATTACGTTGTTGGTCAAGTGACTGTCATGTGATCAGGCATCAGGTCAATTATAAACATGAGACGTAACAGAAGTCGCCTACTCACTATTTAGGCTACACAGTACACACAGATGTAGAGCTACATAGAATGGCATTATAGGCAGGTTGGTGCCTTACATGACGGCGCACTACAGCTTGTTAAACATAGATCTGGGTTTTTATTGATTGACGGAGAGAATACTTCGCAAACTTCTGGTTTGAAGACGGTCTAAATGTGCTGTGAGCTTCAGTTACCCGCCCCATCCCCCGTTGTCTTGCAGGGAGTTTGAACTAGGAGGCAGATGATCTTCAACTCTGAAGGAACATCAGAAACTTTTAAAACATTTTTGAAACAACAAACAGACTCTTTAATTATTTATTCCAACAGTAATTTCCCTTTAGATGCTGCGCTAAGTAACACATTTTGATTGTGGTCACTCCAAAGCAAAGAGACTTTGGTGCTATTCACTGCTATATTGATAGCATCTAAAGTTATTCTAAATTCTTGCCACAGCTATTTCCGCTCCTTATAGGCAGAATAGAGGAGTGAGATTTATAACAAACGAACATTCCAATTGGATTTGAGCAACAGATTAGTTAAATTACGTAGCGTAGAGACACTTCAAGACAGAAGAATAATAAGTAAAGTAGCAATAATACATAAAACGCTAAACCATAACTTACAAACAGAAAAACAAAACCTGATGAAATACTCAGAAAGACACAAAGATAGAGGCACATTTCTTATTCCATATGCTCGAACAAATTCATACAAGTGCTCCTTCTTTCCTAGTGCCATTAGAGGATGGAATGGGTTGCCTGAATCAGCCATGAAAACCAACAACTTAGCAGAGTTTAAGTCATTGATTAGATTGACACATGAAATGCGAAGGGCGTAATTTTTTAAAGTAACGTCTGTAATATATAAGATAAGATGAGATAGCAAGACTCTTTAATAAATAAATATGTTATGAAGCACACTGGGATGGATAGTGTAGACGACTGTAGACACTTATTGCTAAAAGCTGCGCTGAGTGGGTACCTAGATCTAAAGAAAGTCGATAAGGACCATCCGTTGAACAAAGACTATTCTAAAATAGGAGAGTCAGGGTATAACAACGGTGTCCACAGCTTGTCTTCAGTGACCTGCTAAGAGTAGCGGAAGCTACCGAAGTCCAAAAGAAATAACTACAAAACTGTTACAAAGGTCGCGGGACACAGATCTACATTGAATACCAAAAGGACAAAACTCTCCCAATAAGGGCGCAGACAGCGAAAAGAGAACTTAAATCGCTATAGCCTCAATCTGCTTAAGATGTGTCAAATATATTACACCATGAGTTTAAGTCTTGAAGTAACGCCTGTAATATAAAAGAAAAAATGTCAAGAAGGAACTAGTAGATCTATAATGTATCTAGATTTCTGCCATTCCTGGTCTCCTTAGCCACTGCACTTTTTTTTTCCGAATCTAAGGCTATCCTATCCCTTTATAGATCAATTCAAGAATTAAATTGAATATTTACCGGACTCATCTGTTTATGTTTGAGTTTCTGTCGTTGTTAGACTTTTCTTAATGGGATTTTCAATAACGTCAACCATGACTAGATCTAGATGTAATTCTCTCTTTTTGTTGAACTTATGCAATCAAAACTTAATGTGGTAAATTTAGTTGATGCAATTAAAGGTGCGTAATATATAGGTTTTATATACATTTACTAGCTGATACCCGTGCTTCGCTACGACTGGAATAGTAGTTATATTTTACTTTGACCTAGAATTTTTTTTCCTTCAATGGTCGGGGTTGGGCTTTATGATATCGCATTTCTGGATAGTTTTGTTTCTACTTTCACGTGGAACATTATAAACATTATCTAGGTGCGTGAGTGTGTGTATGAATGTTCAGTTTCCAAATCTTCAAATAGTTTTCTGAACTGCCTTTTGATAACGAACCCTAGCCCCTAGCCCTGGTAAAGGTGATCACTATGGGTCAATAACATACTTAATATTCTATAGGCCTACAGCTTTGTACTAACTTCCCTGAAGACTTACTTAGACTTAGGTCCTCCCGCGCCGTTCGGCGCATTGGGCGGCAAGCTGTCTCCATAAAGATCTGTCACTGGCATTGTCTGAAGCCTCCTCCCACCTGGTGTCTACTGTTCTGAGGTCCTCCATAAGGTGTGTCGCCAAGTAATACGAGGACGTCCCTGTTTGCGCTTTCCTCGTTTTAGCTTCCATGTTATCGCAACTCTTGGTGTGCGTAATTCATTTTGACGTAGAACATGTCCCGCAAACCTCATGCGACGCTCAGTCACAACCTCACTAAGTGTTCGACTCCCAGTTCGGCATAGGATTTCCTTGTTTGAGACCCGATCTGTGTAACTGACTCCCAAAATCCGTCCCAGCCATCTCTGTTGAGCCACATTTAGTCTTTTCTCAATTTTGACAGATGACTTCCATGTCTCACATGCATATGTAGCAGTTGGAATGACGATTGTGTTGAGAAGGTATATTTTTGTCTCGAGTCCAATGGCTTCCCTGAAGAATAACACATTAAAGGGATAAAAGTTTATCGTCAGGATTGTAGGCCTACTCTATAATTTGATCACTCATCACGGGCACCATCAGTTGTTACAGTTGCTGTCTTGTTTCATGTTAACCCAACTCTTTCAACACAGTTTTTGCTAACAATTAAGGTATCCTAACCTGAGGCTGTATGTTTGAGTGACTCAACACTGAGTAACTCTTCCGTGAGCGGATATAAATAGGTGTGCTGTGTCCTGCACTTCAGTACCTTCGTCCAATGTGAACGAGTAAAAGTTTCCCTTTTCAGACCTTGCGATCTATGGGGCAGATGATGTTAAGGTCATCTATTTCTTTGGCCAACGGCTAAAGAGCAGGGTGTTATGTGGCCAGCACAACGACCAACCGCCTTTACTTTCTCCAACTAAAGTCAGGTACCCATTAGAGTTGGGTTGACTCAGGGGCGCTCTAAAAATCCAGTAATTCAAAATCCCAGTCTTCACCGGGATTCGAACCCAGGACCTCAGGTTCGGAAGCCAAGCGCTTAACCATTCGACCACCGCGCCCCCACAATGTGAACGAGTACCCAAAAAAAAATTCTTGCTTGTAGGTGCATTAAATTGCCAGGACACAACATTAGCCTGTGTCTGACAAGCATGTTTTTAAAGGGTTGATTTCGCTTGACAAACTTGTGGAACAACCCCAAGCTGACTTCTGTTGTTTGGTGAAAAAACGTTTTCTGCTTCGTCAGTTTATTAACTCTTTCTCCCCGTAATTATTTACCACATTCTGGTGGAGTCCTCGTTGGTATCGTTTGTTAGGAGAGAAAGAGTTAACAATCTGATTTCTTATTTTTCTTTCTTCATTTTTGAGATTTCATCCGAAAAAAAAAATTCTTTGTTTGGTGATAGTTTACAATGTAGGCCTACTCTATAAAAAACGCGATCGGTTCACAGTACAAAAAGCACACTGCTTTACCTCGAAGGTTGGTAAAAAAATACTTTTCCGTCCAGTGCCATAGTTAGAAACATGAAATTCAATCCAATCCAATAATAAATAATAATTCAAATATAACTCTTTTGGACACAGCTTTAAGACTAAGACTAAGACTGCTGTATTGATCCTTGTGGAAATTTTGTTGTGTTTACTAGGACTTTTTTCGCATATAAAGACAACACAACAGAAACATACACATAAATAGAACACAACATAAAGAGTTCATTCAGCGACTACACACAGGCATCTTGGCCCTTTTCCTTTTCCATGATCAACGATCGGCGTTGATTAATAAAACATAGCGAAGATTATTTCTGGTTGAGTAAAAACGCAATTCAAATCTGCTCCTGAATGTTTCGACATATTTTGCAATTAGAATAATTTTCATTCTTCAAAGTTTTAGAATTACAGAGAATTTTTTCTTTAGCTTCTTCATCATCACAATCGATAATATAAAATAAAATAAATACTTCAATATAATCTGTTGACAGAAGTTTCACATATTAGGCCTTTATAAATATTTGAATGTATTTATTTTTAATATCTATGGATATAATCTACGAATACACCTAATTTATTTATGTGCGTGTCCGCAGGACTCAGAATATGCTCTTGCGGGCCGCATGTGGCCCGTTTGTTGTGATTTTCCCACACCTGATCCAGAATGATCTTCAAATGCATGAATGTTATACAGACTCACTGATTTTTTCTCTTCCTAATCATTTATTTGACGAGTCTGTAGAACTGTATAAAGTTGTTGTCAGGATATAATGATACATTAATATGGATAAAGTTGTTTTTTTTTAATTCGTCTATATCTGTGTTTTTAAGACACATTAAAAAAATAATTGAGAAAGTTGTCTCAACCTTTAATAATAGTCTTCTTAAGATATCTAGAAATTGTAATAATTTATACCACTTTTTTTAAAACCTTATTCCAAACCATTTTTTAAAACCTTATTCCAAACCATTTTTTAAAACCTTATTCCAAACCATTTTTTAAAACCTTATTCCACGTTTTTTTTCTTCTATGGTCTCTGCAGTATCAAACTTGTTTCGTCCATTTCTTTCTGTTTCATTCTGTTTTTTGTTTACTGTGGAATGGGAGGGTTGCTTATTCGTAATGATTCAGTTCAAATGTAAATAAGTTCAAAATTGTTTACTTTTATAAAGTACAATATATCTGTCAAACGCAGTTCATCTTTTTAATACATTTTTAGTTAGTTCTTAGCATTCCTAGTTTTTCTCTCTCTGTGATTCATTTCACTCGACACACACGAACACACATATATATATAGGCATATATGTTTATATTTGAAAGATTTTAATCCGAGATCAGATGTTACTTTTATTTATTTATAACCGCCTGAAAAATAAAAGTGGATTTGAAAGGAAACAGCTGATGTTGACATAGGTCTCCGTTAGAATGTTCAGCAGTCATCACGGCAGCAGCTACTTAATAACCTTAAACCAACTATATAACCCGTCAGTCAAACTGAAATGGGCTGACGTTAATCATGAACGCTAAACCTAGCGTGCATTTGTTCGTGCTATTGACACATTCATAAAGGTTTGAATAGAAATCGCTAAAAGCTAATTCTTCTCTCACATACGTCATTATTTTATATATAACTTTCAAAGGCGTAGTCATGTTGTGGGCGCAGGGCAATGCAACTACAGTCTCAATTTTATGAGGAAAACAGAGTATTCATATATTTGAATTAAAAATTGTAAGCTATTATGTATTACTATGCATTGACTTCTACCACCGAAGCAAAAGCCACCTTAACCTGCGCTATCTGTAGACGGGAGTGTCTCTCCAAAATAGGGCTCCACAGCCACATGAGGGAGTGTGCTCTGAGAAGAACCATAGTCGTTCTACGACTGAAGGAGGCCAATGAATGGGACCGAATGGTTATCGGCTTATAAGGATTGGGGGGGGGGGGTTACAATGTATTCCTTCATCTCCTAACTCGTTTCTTACCTTTAACCTTTGTTTTAATTATTGTTGCGTTTCTATAGGTCAGTTATCCGTTTTACTAAAGTCCTTATTCTCTAACACTGTGGTGTTGCGTTTTGCTTAATGACTAGTCTCTAAATAAAACTAAACAAACACACACACATAAATATATATATATATATAATCAAGAAAGAAAAATGGTGGGCATAAAAATATGCCATTGATTAATTAATCCTAAGAAATTATTACTTGGGTATGAGCTGGAAAACTTGGTGTATTTCTAAATTAACAATATGGATGTTCTCCTTGAGAAGTTGCCTATGTCTTGTTAAAATGTGTCGATAATTCACATTCCTTGCAAACATAACAAAAGATGTAAAGCCTATATAATAGAAAGTGTAAGAGTTCTCTATCAGCCCAGTACCTAGTGAACTACAGGTTTACGTTCAAGTCTTCTAGAGTTTAGCAAAGTCTCTCATCAGCAGGCACAATGGTAGGGACATATGTAGGTTAATTTGTTTCAAACAATTAACTGCACACACACACACACACAAACATATATATATATATATATATATATATATATATATATATATATATAGATAAAGATAGATAGATAGATAGATAGATAGATAGATAGACAGACAGACAGATAGATAGATAGATAGGCAGACAGACAGACAGACAGATAGAAAGACAGACAGATTGATAGACAGACAGAAAGATAGATAGACAGATAGACAGACAGACAAATAGATAGACAGATTGATAGACAGACAGACAGATAGATAGACAGACAGATAGATAAATAGACAGACAGACAGATAGATAGACAGACAGATAGATAGATAGACAGATAGATAGATAGATAGATAGACAGACAGACAGACAGATAGATAGATAGACAGACAGATAGATAGATAGATAGATAGACAGATAGATAGATAGATAGACAGACAGATAGATAGATAGACAGACAGATAGACAGACAGATAGATAGACAGACAGATTGATAGACAGACAGATAGATAGACAGACAGACAGACAAATAGATAGACAGATTGATAAACAGACAGACAGATAGATAGACAGACAGATAGATAGATAGACAGACAGATAGATAGATAGATAGACAGACAGATAGATAGATAGACAGATAGATAGATAGATAGATAGACAGACAGATAGATAGATAGACAGACAGATAGATAGACAGATAGATAGATAGATAGATAGATAGATAGATAGATAGATAGATAGACAGACAGATAGATAGACAGACAGATAGACAGACAGATAGATAGACAGACAGACAGATAGATATATAGATAGAAAGAAAGACAAATTGATAGACAGACAGACAGACAGATAGATAGACAGACAGATTGATAGACAGACAGACAGACAGATATATAGACAGATAGATAGATAGACAGACAGATAGATAGACAGACAGATTGATAGACAGACAGACAGATAGATATATATATATAGATAGATAGATAGATAGATAAATAGATAGATATAGATAGATATGTTGTAGAGTTTGTTAATAAACCCTTAAATATGAGTAGAAATAAAGAAAGTACAGTGATAATATTATATTAATTGTTGGCCTCCTTCAGTCGTAACGATTATGGTTTATCTCGTAGAATCGAGATGAACGCCATGGCATAATTTATGGTCGGAACGATGTCGATCACACAGCAGTTTCCCCCTGTCCAAGCGGCTGATGCGTGTCGGCTGATGTGTCCAACGGAACGGAAATATCTGATACAGTTTGGGAGCAGTAGCGTGCCAGTTCTGCCAGGCTGCTGCACAGTGTGCCACAAACTGCCTTCGGGTCTACAGCTCCTGATTTGTCCTCATATTTAGGCCCTATGAACGAACAACAGATACACATTTTCTAATCCGCTAATGCAGCAGCTCTCAACCTTTTAGGCTCGGCGACCCTTTTTTTTTACCATCCCCCACTCTGCCGCGACCCCCCCCCCCCCCCCGCAGCAATAGAAGAATAGACAAAATCAATCCTTATTTTCGATGGTCTTAGGCGACCCCCTGGAAACTCGTCAATCGACCCGCAAAGGGGTCGCGACCCACAGGTTGAGAACCCCTGCGCTAAGGGAACAAACTCTTATAAAATACAAGTAGGCCCTATGACAGAGAAGCCGAAAACTGTATGCCATAATATCAGTGCCAAAAACAGTCAGTACATCAACAGTGTCGTTATAGTTTCAAAATATCTGTAGCAATTCGTCCACGTCCTTCAGGGACACCCTCAAAGCTTCTCTGAAGGCGTTTAGCATAGACCCAGCCACCTGGGAGACAGAGGCACATGACAGAGCATCATGGCGTCGCGCTGTGAAAACTGGCTCACAGGTTGCTGAGGAAAAAAGCATAACGCTGGCAGAAGAAAAACGCCAGAGAAGAAAAGCAAATCAAACGACACTAGCTCCAGCTGGAATAACCTGCCAAGTGTGCGACCGAACATTCCGGGCTCACAAAGGTTTCACCAGCCACAAGAGGAGTCATGAAACCCCAGTGCAAAGCCCTCAGCCCCCTGGATGACAAAGTGGTCATCCTCGAACCACGATGGACGAACTATATCTATATATCTCTTTGTGGAACAAGAAGTTAGATCGTTATAAATACAAGTGTATCTTAGATATTGTATTTTGAACGTATTGAAAATTGTATATTTCAAGTATGATTGGCCCTTCAACTTGTTTTTTTAAAGTATACTCTTATAAAGATCCAGTCTTTGTTTTGTATTCAAATAATCAATCACATTCCATGTTTGTAAAAAGTTAAGACTAGTGGCCCTTCTACAGTCATTCGAAAGTACACACGACTTGTTTTGTTTGGTTATTAATTATAGTAGTTAGATTTCCTTTCAGAATTTGCGATCTATAGAGTAGAAAATGATCTGATCATCTGCTTCGTTAACGAACAATGTTGCCAGCACAGTCTGAAAGTGTTTTTTTTACCCAAATTACGATACAATACTGGGTTTGAATGGACTTAGAATAGCTAAGGACAATTATGAAATTGTAATATCTTTGTCGAGATATCAAACCAAGATTTCAGTGTCGGGAGCCAAACGGTTGACTGGTTACTCTTTATGTAGTATTATTCTGCAAAATAATGGACATTATGTTCTTCAAGATATATAAAGAACGTATAAAACGTATATTTGGTTGTTTATAAAAACGTACAAGTTTTAATAACTTTTAATTGTAGGTTTCAAAAATAATTAGAAGATAATGGATGTTTTAGATTTTTTATAATATACAATTGTAAAATATTTATCTAATTATTATGCCTATTTAATTCTAAAACTAAAACAAATATTTTTTTATTATAAAAAATGCAAAAATTTTCTTTAGAAAATGTCTATAGAGTTCTCTATGTCACTCTGTTACGAAAATAATGTACGGAAAGGTCAACCTTCAAAGGTAGATAACTGTTGGAAAATAGGTTTATCTATTTTTAATATGTATAAGTATTACTAGACTAACAATTTTAAAGGTCAACCGTAAGAAAATATGACACATAAAACCTTTTTTTTTGTTTTGCTTATTCTTTTAGAATAATCTATAACGTCTTAGTTATTTAAAGTTACAGATTTAAAAACCAATGTTTATGAAGTATAGCCGAAAAAGAAGATTAAGATTTATCATTCAAAAAGAAAATTTATTTAAAAGTAATTTATATAGACTCCAATTTTAAATGTTCATATAGGACGTGTGGCTTTGTCCGTTAAATGGTGGCTTTTGAAGCCAAAGGTACGAGGTTCAAATCTCTCTGTAAGCACAAGCATATACAAATTTTTTTTGTCGAAAACAAAAAACAAAAATCTGTACAACAAAATCGTAAGTAAATAATTTTGTCTAAATATATATATATATATATTCTTAGAAAAAAAAAACAATAGCAAGTCCAATGTATTGTTTTTTATTGTTCATATACATTTTCAAAAAATGTTATGTCTTAAAGTGAACAGATATCTAGAACTTTTTTTTCTTTTTTTTTTTTAGGAAACCTCAGCTTTTTAGCTTTTGACTTCAGTTGTCTAGCTTAGTACATCCTAGGAATCCTTGGGCTTTTGCCTCTTTTCTTTGCCTCTTTTTGTGCGTTGCCTCTTTTTTGGGCTCTTGGCCTCTATATTGGGCTTCTTTTTATTTTTATTATTTTTTTTTTTTTTTCAAAGAAAACACACAAAGCATCATTCTAAATTACTAATAACGCAAGGAAAATTTCATAAAAAAAAAAAAACATTTTTATCAAAGTCATATTCCAGGATTTACAGTATAAACGCGGAGTAGGCTGCATCGAAGATCCATAAAATGGTGACAGTGGGGAGTTCAGAAACTGATGACAGCAGAGGTTCAAAAAAATGATGACAGCAAAGGTCAGGAAAAAGGTGACAGCAAAGGTCCATAAAATGATGACAGCAAATGTCCAGAAATTGGTGAAAAAAACATTCACAAAATATTTTGAAAGTGTTCCTTTTTAAGATAAAATTTATTTTTATTATTATTTATTGTAATAGTGTTTTTTTTTTAATTTTCTGTTTTTGTTTTATTTTTTTTAACAATTTAGTAGTCCATTTGGTACATTTTCATGAAATCCTGTCCTGTTTGGGTTGTCTTGAAAATTTATTAATTTGGTCAAAGGGATGTAACCAAAAGAAATTGTCAGCTTGCATCTTCCAGTCCTAATTGTCTCTCTTGTTGAAAAAAAATTAATAAATAATTTATAGGTAATTTTTAGTAATTATAATTTTAAAGCAAATAAATGATGTATTAAATACATACACATGCACATTTTTAATAGTTATTACTTATACAAACACACACACCAATACATTCAAACTTATTTTCTTCATTGTTTAAACAGGCGTTGAACGTTGTCCACAGTTTATCTGTACTCTCCGTTAATGTCAGGGTTATGTATGGAATAATAAAATGCAATGTTTATTTGTTGTAACTTTGGTATGAGTTATATCCATGTTTTATGTACTTTGAGGTTATGAATGTGATAAGTCTGCACGTGATGTAAACTTATTTTCTTAATTTTCTTTCTATGTGTTTGAGAAAGAGTAAGTATGTTTGTCCTTCGTTATCTCTGCAGAATGGAAGACCACCGCATCCCTAAACGACTCTTGTATGGCCAACTAAGCGAAGGAAAGCGCTCTCAGGGTTGTCAAAGATAGCGCTTCAGGGACACCCTCAAAGCTTCTCTGAAGGCGTTTAGCATAGACCCAGCCACCTGGGAGACAGAGGCACATGACAGAGCATCATGGCGTCGCGCTGTGAAAACTGGCTCACAGGTTGCTGAGGAAAAAAGAATAATCTGGCAGAAGAAAAACGCCAGAGAAGAAAAGCAAGTCAAACGACACTAGCTCCAGCTGGAATAACCTGCCAAGTGTGCGGCCGAACATTCCGGGCTTACATAGGTCTCACCAGCCACAAGAGGAGGCATGAAACCCCAGTGCAAAGCCCTCAGCCCCCTGGATGACAAAGTGGTCATCCTCGAACCACGATGGACGAACTATATCTATATATCTCTTTGTGGAACAAGAAGTTAGATCGTAATAAATACAAGTGTATCTGAGATATTGTATTTTGAACGTATTGAAAATTGTATATTTCAAGTATGATTGGCCCTTCAACTTGTTTTTTTAAAGTATTCTCTTATAAAGATCCAGTCTTTGTTTTGTATTCAAATAATCAATCACATTCCATGTTTGTAAAAAGTTAAGACTAATGGCCCTTCTACAGTCATTCGAAAGTACACACGACTTGTTTTGTTTGGTTATTAATTATAGTAGTTGAATTTCCTTTCAGAATTTGCGATCTATAGAGTAGAAAATGATCTGATCATCTGCTTCGTTAACGAACAATGTTGCCAGCACCAGTCTGAAAGTGTTTTTTTTACCCAATTTACGATACAAAACTGGGTTTGGATGGACTTAGAATAGCTAAGGACAATTATGAAATTGTAATATCTTTGTCGAGATATCAAACCAAGATTTCAGTGTCGGGAGCCTAACGGTTGACTGGTAACTCTTTATGTAGTATTATTCTGCAAAATAATGGACATTAGGTTCTTCAAAATATATAAAGAACGTATAAAACGTATATTTGGTTGTTTATAAAAACGTACAAGTTTTAATAACTTTTAATTGTAGGTTTCAAAAATAATTAGAAGATAATGGATGTTTTAGATTTTTTATAATATACAATTGTAAAATATTTATCTATATATTATGCCTATTTAATTCTAAAACTAAAACAAATATTTTTTTATTATAAAAAATGCAAAAATTTTCTTTAGAAAATGTCAATAGAGTTCTCTATGTCACTCTGTTACGAAAATAATGTACGGAAAGGTCAACCTTCAAAGGTAGATAACTGTTGGAAAATAGGTTTATCTATTTTTAATATGTATAAGTATTACTAGACTAACAATTTTAAAGGTCAACCGTAAGAAAATATGACACATAAAACCTTTTTTTTTGTTTTGCTTATTCTTTTAGCATAATCTATAACGTCTTAGTTATTTAAAGTTACAGATTTAAAAACCAATGTTTATGAAGTATAGCCGAAAAAGAAGATTAAGATTTATCATTCAAAAAGAAAATTTATTTAAAAGTAATTTATATAGACTCAAATTTTAAATGTTCATATAGGACGTGTGGCTTTGTCCGTTAAATGGTGGCTTTTGAAGCCAAAGGTACGAGGTTCAAATCTCTCTGTAAGCACAAGCATATACAAATTTTTTTTGTCGAAAACAAAAAACAAAAATCTGTACAACAAAATCGTAAGTAAATAATTTTGTCTAAATATATATATATATATATTCTTAGAAAAAAAAACAATAGCAAGTCCAATGTATTGTTTTTTATTGTTCATATACATTTTCAAAAAATGTTATGTCTTAAAGTGAACAGATATCTAGAACTTTTTTTTCTTTTTTTTTTTAGGAAACCTCAGCTTTTTAGCTTTTGACTTCAGTTGTCTAGCTTAGTACATCCTAGGAATCCTTGGGCTTTTGCCTCTTTTCTTTGCCTCTTTTTGTGCGTTGCCTCTTTTTTGGGCTCTTGGCCTCTATATTGGGCTTCTTTTTATTTTTATTATTTATTTTTTTTTTCAAAGAAAACACACAAAGCATCATTCTAAATTACTAATAACGCAATGAAAATTTCAAAAAAAAAAAAAACATTTTTATCAAAGTCATATTCCAGGATTTACAGTATAAACGCGGAGTAGGCTGCATCGAAGATCCATAAAATGGTGACAGTGAGGAGTCCAGAAACTGATGACAGCAGAGGTTCAAAAATATGATGACAGCAAAGGTCAGGAAAAAGGTGACAGCAAAGGTCCATAAAATGATGACAGCAAATGTCCAGAAATTGGTGAAAAAAACATTCACAAAATATTTTGAAAGTGTTCCTTTTTAAGATAAAATTTATTTTTATTATTATTTATTGTAATAGTGTTTTTTTTTTAATTTTCTGTTTTTGTTTTATTTTTTTTAACAATTTAGTAGTCCATTTGGTACATTTTCATGAAATCCTGTCCTGTTTGGGTTGTCTTGAAAATTTATTAATTTGGTCAAAGGGATGTAATCAAAAGAAATTGTCAGCTTGCATCTTCCAGTCCTAATTGTCTCTCTTGTTGAAAAAAAATTAATAAATAATTTATAGGTAATTTTTAGTAATTATAATTTTAAAGCAAATAAATGATGTATTAAATACATACACATGCACATTTTTAATAGTTATTACTTATACAAACACACACACCAATACATTCAAACTTATTTTCCTCATTGTTTAAAGAGGCGTTGAACGTTGTCCACAGTTTATCTATACTCTCCGTTAATGTCAGGGTTATGTATGGAATAATAAAATGCAATGTTTATTTGTTGTAACTTTGGTATGAGTTATATCCATGTTTTATGTACTTTGAGGTTATGAATGTGATAAGTCTGCACGTGATGTAAACTTATTTTCTTAATTTTCTTTCTATGTGTTTGAGAAAGAGTAAGTATGTTTGTCCTTTGTTATCTCTGCAGAATGGAAGACCACCGCATCCCTAAACGACTCTTGTATGGCCAACTAAGCGAAGGAAAGCGCTCTCAGGGTTGTCAAAGATAGCGCTTCAGGGACACCCTCAAAGCTTCTCTGAAGGCGTTTAGCATAGACCCAGCCACCTGGGAGACAGAGGCACATGACAGAGCATCATGGCGTCGCGCTGTGAAAACTGGCTCACAGGTTGCTGAGGAAAAAAGAATAATCTGGCAGAAGAAAAACGCCAGAGAAGAAAAGCAAGTCAAACGACACTAGCTCCAGCTGGAATAACCTGCCAAGTGTGCGGCCGAACATTCCGGGCTTACATAGGTCTCACCAGCCACAAGAGGAGGCATGAAACCCCAGTGCAAAGCCCTCAGCCCCCTGGATGACAAAGTGGTCATCCTCGAACCACGATGGACGAACTATATCTATATATCTCTTTGTGGAACAAGAAGTTAGATCGTAATAAATACAAGTGTATCTGAGATATTGTATTTTGAACGTATTGAAAATTGTATATTTCAAGTATGATTGGCCCTTCAACTTGTTTTTTTAAAGTATTCTCTTATAAAGATCCAGTCTTTGTTTTGTATTCAAATAATCAATCACATTCCATGTTTGTAAAAAGTTAAGACTAATGGCCCTTCTACAGTCATTCGAAAGTACACACGACTTGTTTTGTTTGGTTATTAATTATAGTAGTTGAATTTCCTTTCAGAATTTGCGATCTATAGAGTAGAAAATGATCTGATCATCTGCTTCGTTAACGAACAATGTTGCCAGCACCAGTCTGAAAGTGTTTTTTTTTACCCAATTTACGATACAAAACTGGGTTTGGATGGACTTAGAATAGCTAAGGACAATTATGAAATTGTAATATCTTTGTCGAGATATCAAACCAAGATTTCAGTGTCGGGAGCCTAACGGTTGACTGGTAACTCTTTATGTAGTATTATTCTGCAAAATAATGGACATTAGGTTCTTCAAAATATATAAAGAACGTATAAAACGTATATTTGGTTGTTTATAAAAACGTACAAGTTTTAATAACTTTTAATTGTAGGTTTCAAAAATAATTAGAAAATAATGGATGTTTTAGATTTTTTATAATATACAATTGTAAAATATTTATCTATATATTATGCCTATTTAATTCTAAAACTAAAACAAATATTTTTTTATTATAAAAAATGCAAAAATTTTCTTTAGAAAATGTCAATAGAGTTCTCTATGTCACTCTGTTACGAAAATAATGTACGGAAAGGTCAACCTTCAAAGGTAGATAACTGTTGGAAAATAGGTTTATCTATTTTTAATATGTATAAGTATTACTAGACTAACAATTTTAAAGGTCAACCGTAAGAAAATATGACACATAAAACCTTTTTTTTTTTGTTTTGCTTATTCTTTTAGAATAATCTATAACGTCTTAGTTATTTAAAGTTACAGATTTAAAAAACAATGTTTATGAAGTATAGCCGAAAAAGAAGATTAAGATTTATCATTCAAAAAGAAAATTTATTTAAAAGTAATTTATATAGACTCCAATTTTAAATGTTCATATAGGACGTGTGGCTTTGTCCGTTAAATGGTGGCTTTTGAAGCCAAAGGTACGAGGTTAAAATCTCTCTGTAAGCACAAACATATACAAATTTTTTTTGTCGAAAACAAAAAACAAAAATCTGTACAACAAAATCGTAAGTAAATAATTTTGTCTAAATATATATATATATATATTCTTAGAAAAAAAAACAATAGCAAGTCCAATGTATTGTTTTTTATTGTTCATATACATTTTCAAAAAATGTTATGTCTTAAAGTGAACAGATATCTAGAACTTTTTTTTCTTTTTTTTTTTTAGGAAACCTCAGCTTTTTAGCTTTTGACTTCAGTTGTCTAGCTTAGTACATCCTAGGAATCCTTGGGCTTTTGCCTCTTTTCTTTGCCTCTTTTTGTGCGTTGCCTCTTTTTTTGGGCTCTTGGCCTCTATATTGGGCTTCTTTTTATTTTTATTATTATTTTTTTTTTTTTCAAAGAAAACACACAAAGCATCATTCTAAATTACTAATAACGCAAGGAAAATTTCATAAAAAAAAAAAAACATTTTTATCAAAGTCATATTCCAGGATTTACAGTATAAACGCGGAGTAGGCTGCATCGAAGATCCATAAAATGGTGACAGTGGGGAGTCCAGAAACTGATGACAGCAGAGGTTCAAAAAAATGATAACAGCAAAGGTCAGGAAAAAGGTGACAGCAAAGGTCCATAAAATGATGACAGCAAATGTCCAGAAATTGGTGAAAAAAACATTCACAAAATATTTTGAAAGTGTTCCTTTTTAAGATAAAATTTATTTTTATTATTATTTATTGTAATAGTGTTTTTTTTTTAATTTTCTGTTTTTGTTTTTTTTTTTTTTAACAATTTAGTAGTCCATTTGGTACATTTTCATGAAATCCTGTCCTGTTTGGGTTGTCTTGAAAATTTATTAATTTGGTCAAAGGGATGTAACCAAAAGAAATTGTCAGCTTGCATCTTCCAGTCCTAATTGTCTCTCTTGTTGAAAAAAAATTAATAAATAATTTATAGGTAATTTTTAGTAATTATAATTTTAAAGCAAATAAATGATGTATTAAATACATACACATGCACATTTTTAATAGTTATTACTTATACAAACACACACACCAATACATTCAAACTTATTTTCTTCATTGTTTAAAGAGGCGTTGAACGTTGTCCACAGTTTATCTATACTCTCCGTTAATGTCAGGGTTATGTATGGAATAATAAAATGCAATGTTTATTTGTTGTAACTTTGGTATGAGTTATATCCATGTTTTATGTACTTTGAGGTTATGAATGTGATAAGTCTGCACGTGATGTAAACTTATTTTCTTAATTTTCTTTCTATGTGTTTGAGAAAGAGTAAGTATGTTTGTCCTTCGTTATCTCTGCAGAATGGAAGACCACCGCATCCCTAAACGACTCTTGTATGGCCAACTAAGCGAAGGAAAGCGCTCTCATGGTTGTCAAAGATAGCGCTTCAGGGACACCCTCAAAGCTTCTCTGAAGGCGTTTAGCATAGACCCAGCCACCTGGGAGACAGAGGCACATGACAGAGCATCATGGCGTCGCGCTGTGAAAACTGGCTCACAGGTTGCTGAGGAAAAAAGAATAATCTGGCAGAAGAAAAACGCCAGAGAAGAAAAGCAAGTCAAACGACACTAGCTCCAGCTGGAATAACCTGCCAAGTGTGCGGCCGAACATTCCGGGCTTACATAGGTCTCACCAGCCACAAGAGGAGGCATGAAACCCCAGTGCAAAGCCCTCAGCCCCCTGGATGACAAAGTGGTCATCCTCGAACCACGATGGACGAACTATATCTATATATCTCTTTGTGGAACAAGAAGTTAGATCGTAATAAATACAAGTGTATCTGAGATATTGTATTTTGAACGTATTGAAAATTGTATATTTCAAGTATGATTGGCCCTTCAACTTGTTTTTTTAAAGTATTCTCTTATAAAGATCCAGTCTTTGTTTTGTATTCAAATAATCAATCACATTCCATGTTTGTAAAAAGTTAAGACTAATGGCCCTTCTACAGTCATTCGAAAGTACACACGACTTGTTTTGTTTGGTTATTAATTATAGTAGTTGAATTTCCTTTCAGAATTTGCGATCTATAGAGTAGAAAATGATCTGATCATCTGCTTCGTTAACGAACAATGTTGCCAGCACCAGTCTGAAAGTGTTTTTTTTACCCAAATTACGATACAAAACTGGGTTTGGATGGACTTAGAATAGCTAAGGACAATTATGAAATTGTAATATCTTTGTCGAGATATCAAACCAAGATTTCAGTGTCGGGAGCCTAACGGTTGACTGGTAACTCTTTATGTAGTATTATTCTGCAAAATAATGGACATTAGGTTCTTCAAAATATATAAAGAACGTATAAAACGTATATTTGGTTGTTTATAAAAACGTACAAGTTTTAATAACTTTTAATTGTAGGTTTCAAAAATAATTAGAAGATAATGGATGTTTTAGATTTTTTATAATATACAATTGTAAAATATTTATCTATATATTATGCCTATTTAATTCTAAAACTAAAACAAATATTTTTTTATTATAAAAAATGCAAAAATTTTCTTTAGAAAATGTCAATAGAGTTCTCTATGTCACTCTGTTACGAAAATAATGTACGGAAAGGTCAACCTTCAAAGGTAGATAACTGTTGGAAAATAGGTTTATCTATTTTTAATATGTATAAGTATTACTAGACTAACAATTTTAAAGGTCAACCGTAAGAAAATATGACACATAAAACCTTTTTTTTTGTTTTGCTTATTCTTTTAGCATAATCTATAACGTCTTAGTTATTTAAAGTTACAGATTTAAAAACCAATGTTTATGAAGTATAGCCGAAAAAGAAGATTAAGATTTATCATTCAAAAAGAAAATTTATTTAAAAGTAATTTATATAGACTCAAATTTTAAATGTTCATATAGGACGTGTGGCTTTGTCCGTTAAATGGTGGCTTTTGAAGCCAAAGGTACGAGGTTAAAATCTCTCTGTAAGCACAAGCATATACAATTTTTTTTTGTCGAAAACAAAAAACAAAAATCTGTACAACAAAATCGTAAGTAAATAATTTTGTCTAAATATATATATATATATATTCTTAGAAAAAAAAACAATAGCAAGTCCAATGTATTGTTTTTTATTGTTCATATACATTTTCAAAAAATGTTATGTCTTAAAGTGAACAGATATCTAGAACTTTTTTTTCTTTTTTTTTTTAGGAAACCTCAGCTTTTTAGCTTTTGACTTCAATTGTCTAGCTTAGTACATCCTAGGAATCCTTGGGCTTTTGCCTCTTTTCTTTGCCTCTTTTTGTGCGTTGCCTCTTTTTTGGGCTCTTGGCCTCTATATTGGGCTTCTTTTTATTTTTATTATTATTTTTTTTTTTTCAAAGAAAACACACAAAGCATCATTCTAAATTACTAATAACGCAATGAAAATTTCAAAAAAAAAAAAAACATTTTTATCAAAGTCATATTCCAGGATTTACAGTATAAACGCGGAGTAGGCTGCATCGAAGATCCATAAAATGGTGACAGTGAGGAGTCCAGAAACTGATGACAGCAGAGGTTCAAAAATATGATGACAGCAAAGGTCAGGAAAAAGGTGACAGCAAAGGTCCATAAAATGATGACAGCAAATGTCCAGAAATTGGTGAAAAAAACATTCACAAAATATTTTGAAAGTGTTCCTTTTTAAGATAAAATTTATTTTTATTATTATTTATTGTAATAGTGTTTTTTTTTTAATTTTCTGTTTTTGTTTTATTTTTTTTAACAATTTAGTAGTCCATTTGGTACATTTTCATGAAATCCTGTCCTGTTTGGGTTGTCTTGAAAATTTATTAATTTGGTCAAAGGGATGTAATCAAAAGAAATTGTCAGCTTGCATCTTCCAGTCCTAATTGTCTCTCTTGTTGAAAAAAAATTAATAAATAATTTATAGGTAATTTTTAGTAATTATAATTTTAAAGCAAATAAATGATGTATTAAATACATACACATGCACATTTTTAATAGTTATTACTTATACAAACACACACACCAATACATTCAAACTTATTTTCTTCATTGTTTAAACAGGCGTTGAACGTTGTCCACAGTTTATCTGTACTCTCCGTTAATGTCAGGGTTATGTATGGAATAATAAAATGCAATGTTTATTTGTTGTAACTTTGGTATGAGTTATATCCATGTTTTATGTACTTTGAGGTTATGAATGTGATAAGTCTGCACGTGATGTAAACTTATTTTCTTAATTTTCTTTCTATGTGTTTGAGAAAGAGTAAGTATGTTTGTCCTTTGTTATCTCTGCAGAATGGAAGACCACCGCATCCCTAAACGACTCTTGTATGGCCAACTAAGCGAAGGAAAGCGCTCTCAGGGTTGTCAAAGATAGCGCTTCAGGGACACCCTCAAAGCTTCTCTGAAGGCGTTTAGCATAGACCCAGCCACCTGGGAGACAGAGGCACATGACAGAGCATCATGGCGTCGCGCTGTGAAAACTGGCTCACAGGTTGCTGAGGAAAAAAGAATAATCTGGCAGAAGAAAAACGCCAGAGAAGAAAAGCAAGTCAAACGACACTAGCTCCAGCTGGAATAACCTGCCAAGTGTGCGGCCGAACATTCCGGGCTTACATAGGTCTCACCAGCCACAAGAGGAGGCATGAAACCCCAGTGCAAAGCCCTCAGCCCCCTGGATGACAAAGTGGTCATCCTCGAACCACGATGGACGAACTATATCTATATATCTCTTTGTGGAACAAGAAGTTAGATCGTAATAAATACAAGTGTATCTGAGATATTGTATTTTGAACGTATTGAAAATTGTATATTTCAAGTATGATTGGCCCTTCAACTTGTTTTTTTAAAGTATTCTCTTATAAAGATCCAGTCTTTGTTTTGTATTCAAATAATCAATCACATTCCATGTTTGTAAAAAGTTAAGACTAATGGCCCTTCTACAGTCATTCGAAAGTACACACGACTTGTTTTGTTTGGTTATTAATTATAGTAGTTGGATTTCCTTTCAGAATTTGCGATCTATAGAGTAGAAAATGATCTGATCATCTGCTTCGTTAACGAACAATGTTGCCAGCACCAGTCTGAAAGTGTTTTTTTTACCCAAATTACGATACAAAACTGGGTTTGGATGGACTTAGAATAGCTAAGGACAATTATGAAATTGTAATATCTTTGTCGAGATATCAAACCAAGATTTCAGTGTCGGGAGCCTAACGGTTGACTGGTTACTCTTTATGTAGTATTATTCTGCAAAATAATGGACATTAGGTTCTTCAAAATATATAAAGAACGTATAAAACGTATATTTGGTTGTTTATAAAAACGTACAAGTTTTAATAACTTTTAATTGTAGGTTTCAAAAATAATTAGAAGATAATGGATGTTTTAGATTTTTTATAATATACAATTGTAAAATATTTATCTATATATTATGCCTATTTAATTCTAAAACTAAAACAAATATTTTTTTATTATAAAAAATGCAAAAATTTTCTTTAGAAAATGTCAATAGAGTTCTCTATGTCACTCTGTTACGAAAATAATGTACGGAAAGGTCAACCTTCAAAGGTAGATAACTGTTGGAAAAAAGATTTATCTATTTTTAATATGTATAAGTATTACTAGACTAACAATTTTAAAGGTCAACCGTAAGAAAATATGACACATAAAACCTTTTTTTTTTGTTTTGCTTATTCTTTTAGAATAATCTATAACGTCTTAGTTATTTAAAGTTACAGATTTAAAAACCAATGTTTATGAAGTATAGCCGAAAAAGAAGATTAAGATTTATCATTCAAAAAGAAAATTTATTTAAAAGTAATTTATATAGACTCCAATTTTAAATGTTCATATAGGACGTTTGGCTTTGTCCGTTAAATGGTGGCTTTTGAAGCCAAAGGTACGAGGTTCAAATCTCTCTGTAAGCACAAACATATACAAATTTTTTTTGTCGAAAACAAAAAACAAAAATCTGTACAACAAAATCGTAAGTAAATAATGATAATTTTGTCTAAATATATATATATATATATATTCTTAGAAAAAAAAACAATAGCAAGTTCAATGTATTGTTTTTTATTGTTCATATACATTTTCAAAAACATTTATGTCTTAAAGTGAACAGATATCTAGAACTTTTTTTTTTCTTTTTTTTTTTAGGAAACCTGAGCTTTTTAGCTTTTGACTTCAGTTGTCTAGCTTAGTACATCCTAGGAATCCTTGGGCTTTTGCCTCTTTTTTGTGCGTTGCCTCTTTTTTGGGCTCTTGGCCTATTGGGCTTCTTTTTATTTTTTTTATTTTTTTTATTTTTTTCAAAGAAAACACACAAAGCATCATTCTAAATTACTAATAACGCAAGGAAAATTTCATAAAAAAAAAAAAAACATTTTATCAAAGTCATATTCCAGGATTTAAAGTATAAACGCGGAGTAGGCTGCATCGAAGATCCATAAAATGGTGACAACGGGAAGTCCAGAAACTGATGACAACAGAGGTTCAAAAAAATGATGACAGCAAAGGTCAGGAAAAAGGTGACAGCAAAGGTCCATAAAATGATGACAGCAAATGTCCAGAAATTGGTGAAAAAAACATTCACAAAATATTTTGAAAGTGTTCCTTTTTAAGATAAAATTTATTTTTATTATTATTTATTGTAATAGTGTTTTTTTTTAATTTTCTGTTTTTGTTTTATTTTTTTTAACAATTTAGTAGTCCATTTGGTACATTTTCATGAAATCCAGTCCTGTTTGGGTTGTCTTGAAAATTTATTAATTTGGTCAAAGGGATGTAACCAAAAGAAATTGTCAGCTTGCATCTTCCAGTCCTAATTGTCTCTCTTGTTGAAAAAAAAATTAATAAATAATTTATAGGTAATTTTTAGTAATTATAATTTTAAAGCAAATAAATGATGTAATAAATACATACACATGCACATTTTTAATAGTTATTACTTATACAAACACACACACCAATACATTCAAACTTATTTTCTTCATTGTTTAAACAGGCGTTGAACGTTGTCCACAGTTTATCTATTCCCTCCGTTAATGTCAGGGTTATGTATGGAATAATAAAATGCAATGTTTATTTGTTGTAACTTTGGTATGAGTTATATCCATGTTTTATGTACTTTGAGGTTATGAATGTGATAAGTCTGCACGTGATGTAAACTTATTTTCTTAATTTTCTTTCTATGTGTTTGAGAAAGAGTAAGTATGTTTGTCCTTTGTTATCTCTGCAGAATGGAAGACCACCGCATCCCTAAACGACTCTTGTATGGCCAACTAAGCGAAGGAAAGCGCTCTCAGGGTTGTCAAAGATAGCGCTTCGGGGACACCCTCAAAGCTTCTCTGAAGGCGTTTAGCATAGACCCAGCCACCTGGGAGACAGAGGCACATGACAGAGCATCATGGCGTCGCGCTGTGAAAACTGGCTCACAGGTTGCTGAGGAAAAAAGAATAATCTGGCAGAAGAAAAACGCCAGAGAAGAAAAGCAAGTCAAACGACACTAGCTCCAGCTGGAATAACCTACCAAGTGTGCGGCCGAACATTCCGGGCTTACATAGGTCTCACCAGCCACAAGAGGAGGCATGAAATCCCAATGCAAAGCCCTCAGCCCCCTGGATGACAAAGTGGTCATCCTCGAACCACGATGGACGAACTATATCTATATATCTCTTTGTGGAACAAGAAGTTAGATCGTAATAAATACAAGTGTATCTGAGATATTGTATTTTGAACGTATTGAAAATTGTATATTTCAAGTATGATTGGCCCTTCAACTTGTTTTTTTAAAGTATTCTCTTATAAAGATCCAGTCTTTGTTTTGTATTCAAATAATCAATCACATTCCATGTTTGTAAAAAGTTAAGACTAATGGCCCTTCTACAGTCATTCGAAAGTACACACGACTTGTTTTGTTTGGTTATTAATTATAGTAGTTGGATTTCCCTTCAGAATTTGCGATCTATAGAGTAGAAAATGATCTGATCATCTGCTTCGTTAACGAACAATGTTGCCAGCACCAGTCTGAAAGTGTTTTTTTTACCCAAATTACGATGCAAAACTGGGTTTGGATGGACTTAGAATAGCTAAGGACAATTATGAAATTGTAATATCTTTGTCGAGATATCAAACCAAGATTTCAGTGTCGGGAGCCTAACGGTTGACTGGTTACTCTTTATGTAGTATTATTCTGCAAAATAATGGACATTAGGTTCTTCAAAATATATAAAGAACGTATAAAACGTATATTTGGTTGTTTATAAAAACGTACAAGTTTTAATAACTTTTAATTGTAGGTTTCAAAAATAATTAGAAGATAATGGATGTTTTAGATTTTTTATAATATACAATTGTAAAATATTTATCTATATATTATGCCTATTTAATTCTAAAACTAAAACAAATATTTTTTTATTATAAAAAATGCAAAAATTTTCTTTAGAAAATGTCAATAGAGTTCTCTATGTCACTCTGTTACGAAAATAATGTACGGAAAGGTCAACCTTCAAAGGTAGATAACTGTTGGAAAATAGGTTTATCTATTTTTAATATGTATAAGTATTACTAGACTAACAATTTTAAAGGTCAACCGTAAGAAAATATGACACATAAAACCTTTTTTTTTGTTTTGCTTATTCTTTTAGCATAATCTATAACGTCTTAGTTATTTAAAGTTACAGATTTAAAAACCAATGTTTATGAAGTATAGCCGAAAAAGAAGATTAAGATTTATCATTCAAAAAGAAAATTTATTTAAAAGTAATTTATATAGACTCCAATTTTAAATGTTCATATAGGACGTGTGGCTTTGTCCGTTAAATGGTGGCTTTTGAAGCCAAAGGTACGAGGTTCAAATCTCTCTGTAAGCACAAGCATATACAAATTTTTTTTGTCGAAAACAAAAAACAAAAATCTGTACAACAAAATCGTAAGTAAATAATTTTGTCTAAATATATATATATATATATTCTTAGAAAAAAAAACAATAGCAAGTCCAATGTATTGTTTTTTATTGTTCATATACATTTTCAAAAAATGTTATGTCTTAAAGTGAACAGATATCTAGAACTTTTTTTTCTTTTTTTTTTAGGAAACCTCAGCTTTTTAGCTTTTGACTTCAATTGTCTAGCTTAGTACATCCTAGGAATCCTTGGGCTTTTGCCTCTTTTCTTTGCCTCTTTTTGTGCGTTGCCTCTTTTTTGGGCTCTTGGCCTCTATATTGGGCTTCTTTTTATTTTTATTATTATTTTTTTTTTTCAAAGAAAACACACAAAGCATCATTCTAAATTACTAATAACGCAATGAAAATTTCAAAAAAAAAAAAAAACATTTTTATCAAAGTCATATTCCAGGATTTACAGTATAAACGCGGAGTAGGCTGCATCGAAGATCCATAAAATGGTGACAGTGAGGAGTCCAGAAACTGATGACAGCAGAGGTTCAAAAATATGATGACAGCAAAGGTCAGGAAAAAGGTGACAGCAAAGGTCCATAAAATGATGACAGCAAATGTCCAGAAATTGGTGAAAAAAACATTCACAAAATATTTTGAAAGTGTTCCTTTTTAAGATAAAATTTATTTTTATTATTATTTATTGTAATAGTGTTTTTTTTTTAATTTTCTGTTTTTGTTTTATTTTTTTTAACAATTTAGTAGTCCATTTGGTACATTTTCATGAAATCCTGTCCTGTTTGGGTTGTCTTGAAAATTTATTAATTTGGTCAAAGGGATGTAATCAAAAGAAATTGTCAGCTTGCATCTTCCAGTCCTAATTGTCTCTCTTGTTGAAAAAAAATTAATAAATAATTTATAGGTAATTTTTAGTAATTATAATTTTAAAGCAAATAAATGATGTATTAAATACATACACATGCACATTTTTAATAGTTATTACTTATACAAACACACACACCAATACATTCAAACTTATTTTCTTCATTGTTTAAAGAGGCGTTGAACGTTGTCCACAGTTTATCTATACTCTCCGTTAATGTCAGGGTTATGTATGGAATAATAAAATGCAATGTTTATTTGTTGTAACTTTGGTATGAGTTATATCCATGTTTTATGTACTTTGAGGTTATGAATGTGATAAGTCTGCACGTGATGTAAACTTATTTTCTTAATTTTCTTTCTTTGTGTTTGAGAAAGAGTAAGTATGTTTGTCCTTTGTTATCTCTGCAGAATGGAAGACCACCGCATCCCTAAACGACTCTTGTATGGCCAACTAAGCGAAGGAAAGCGCTCTCAGGGTTGTCAAAGATAGCGCTTCAGGGACACCCTCAAAGCTTCTCTGAAGGCGTTTAGCATAGACCCAGCCACCTGGGAGACAGAGGCACATGACAGAGCATCATGGCGTCGCGCTGTGAAAACTGGCTCACAGGTTGCTGAGGAAAAAAGAATAATCTGGCAGAAGAAAAACGCCAGAGAAGAAAAGCAAGTCAAACGACACTAGCTCCAGCTGGAATAACCTGCCAAGTGTGCGGCCGAACATTCCGGGCTTACATAGGTCTCACCAGCCACAAGAGGAGGCATGAAACCCCAGTGCAAAGCCCTCAGCCCCCTGGATGACAAAGTGGTCATCCTCGAACCACGATGGACGAACTATATCTATATATCTCTTTGTGGAACAAGAAGTTAGATCGTAATAAATACAAGTGTATCTGAGATATTGTATTTTGAACGTATTGAAAATTGTATATTTCAAGTATGATTGGCCTTCAACTTGTTTTTTTAAAGTATTCTCTTATAAAGATCCAGTCTTTGTTTTGTATTCAAATAATCAATCACATTCCATGTTTGTAAAAAGTTAAGACTAATGGCCCTTCTACAGTCATTCGAAAGTACACACGACTTGTTTTGTTTGGTTATTAATTATAGTAGTTGGATTTCCTTTCAGAATTTGCGATCTATAGAGTAGAAAATGATCTGATCATCTGCTTCGTTAACGAACAATGTTGCCAGCACCAGTCTGAAAGTGTTTTTTTTACCCAAATTACGATACAAAACTGGGTTTGGATGGACTTAGAATAGCTAAGGACAATTATGAAATTGTAATATCTTTGTCGAGATATCAAACCAAGATTTCAGTGTCGGGAGCCTAACGGTTGACTGGTTACTCTTTATGTAGTATTATTCTGCAAAATAATGGACATTAGGTTCTTCAAAATATATAAAGAACGTATAAAACGTATATTTGGTTGTTTATAAAAACGTACAAGTTTTAATAACTTTTAATTGTAGGTTTCAAAAATAATTAGAAGATAATGGATGTTTTAGATTTTTTATAATATACAATTGTAAAATATTTATCTATATATTATGCCTATTTAATTCTAAAACTAAAACAAATATTTTTTTATTATAAAAAATGCAAAAATTTTCTTTAGAAAATGTCAATAGAGTTCTCTATGTCACTCTGTTACGAAAATAATGTACGGAAAGGTCAACCTTCAAAGGTAGATAACTGTTGGAAAATAGGTTTATCTATTTTTAATATGTATAAGTATTACTAGACTAACAATTTTAAAGGTCAACCGTAAGAAAATATGACACATAAAACCTTTTTTTTTGTTTTGCTTATTCTTTTAGAATAATCTATAACGTCTTAGTTATTTAAAGTTACAGATTTAAAAAACAATGTTTATGAAGTATAGCCGAAAAAGAAGATTAAGATTTATCATTCAAAAAGAAAATTTATTTAAAAGTAATTTATATAGACTCCAATTTTAAATGTTCATATAGGACGTGTGGCTTTGTCCGTTAAATGGTGGCTTTTGAAGCCAAAGGTACGAGGTTCAAATCTCTCTGTAAGCACAAACATATACAAATTTTTTTTGTCGAAAACAAAAAACAAAAATCTGTACAACAAAATCGTAAGTAAATAATTTTGTCTAAATATATATATATATATATTCTTAGAAAAAAAAACAATAGCAAGTCCAATGTATTGTTTTTTATGGTTCATATACATTTTCAAAAAATGTTATGTCTTAAAGTGAACAGATATCTAGAACTTTTTTTTTTTTTTTTTTTTAGGAAACCTCAGCTTTTTAGCTTTTGACTTCAGTTGTCTAGCTTAGTACATCCTAGGAATCCTTGGGCTTTTGCCTCTTTTCTTTGCCTCTTTTTGTGCGTTGCCTCTTTTTTGGGCTCTTGGCCTCTATATTGGGCTTCTTTTTATTTTTATTATTTTTTTTTTTTCAAAGAAAACACACAAAGCATCATTCTAAATTACTAATAACGCAATGAAAATTTCATAAAAGAAAAAAACATTTTTATCAAAGTCATATTCCAGGATTTACAGTATAAACGCGGAGTAGGCTGCATCGAAGATCCATAAAATGGTGACAGTTAGGAGTCCAGGAACTGATGACAGCAGAGGTTCAAAAATATGATGACAGCAAAGGTCAGGAAAAAGGTGACAGCAAAGGTCCATAAAATGATGACAGCAAATGTCCAGAAATTGGTGAAAAAAACATTCACAAAATATTTTGAAAGTGTTCCTTTTTAAGATAAAATTTATTTTTATTATTATTTATTGTAATAGTGTTTTTTTTTTAATTTTCTGTTTTTGTTTTTTTTTTTTTAACAATTTAGTAGTCCATTTGGTACATTTTCATGAAATCCTGTCCTGTTTGGGTTGTCTTGAAAATTTATTAATTTGGTCAAAGGGATGTAACCAAAAGAAATTGTCAGCTTGCATCTTCCAGTCCTAATTGTCTCTCTTGTTGAAAAAAAATTAATAAATAATTTATAGGTAATTTTTAGTAATTATAATTTTAAAGCAAATAAATTATGTATTAAATACATACACATGCACATTTTTAATAGTTATTACTTATACAAACACACACACCAATACATTCAAACTTATTTTCTTCATTGTTTAAACAGGCGTTGAACGTTGTCCACAGTTTATCTATACTCTCCGTTAATGTCAGGGTTATGTATGGAATAATAAAATGCAATGTTTATTTATTGTAACTTTGGTATGAGTTATATCCATGTTTTATGTACTTTGAGGTTATGAATGTGATAAGTCTGCACGTGATGTAAACTTATTTTCTTAATTTTCTTTCTATGTGTTTGAGAAAGAGTAAGTATGTTTGTCCTTCGTTATCTCTGCAGAATGGAAGACCACCGCATCCCTAAACGACTCTTGTATGGCCAACTAAGCGAAGGAAAGCGCTCTCAGGGTTGTCAAAGATAGCGCTTCAGGGACACCCTCAAAGCTTCTCTGAAGGCGTTTAGCATAGACCCAGCCACCTGGGAGACAGAGGCACATGACAGAGCATCATGGCGTCGCGCTGTGAAAACTGGCTCACAGGTTGCTGAGGAAAAAAGAATAATCTGGCAGAAGAAAAACGCCAGAGAAGAAAAGCAAGTCAAACGACACTAGCTCCAGCTGGAATAACCTGCCAAGTGTGCGGCCGAACATTCCGGGCTTACATAGGTCTCACCAGCCACAAGAGGAGGCATGAAACCCCAGTGCAAAGCCCTCAGCCCCCTGGATGACAAAGTGGTCATCCTCGAACCACGATGGACGAACTATATCTATATATCTCTTTGTGGAACAAGAAGTTAGATCGTAATAAATACAAGTGTATCTGAGATATTGTATTTTGAACGTATTGAAAATTGTATATTTCAAGTATGATTGGCCCTTCAACTTGTTTTTTTAAAGTATTCTCTTATAAAGATCCAGTCTTTGTTTTGTATTCAAATAATCAATCACATTCCATGTTTGTAAAAAGTTAAAACTAATGGCCCTTCTACAGTCATTCGAAAGTACACACGACTTGTTTTGTTTGGTTATTAATTATAGTAGTTGGATTTCCTTTCAGAATTTGCGATCTATAGAGTAGAAAATGATCTGATCATCTGCTTCGTTAACGAACAATGTTGCCAGCACCAGTCTGAAAGTGTTTTTTTTACCCAAATTACGATACAAAACTGGGTTTGGATGGACTTAGAATAGCTAAGGACAATTATGAAATTGTAATATCTTTGTCGAGATATCAAACCAAGATTTCAGTGTCGGGAGCCTAACGGTTGACTGGTTACTCTTTATGTAGTATTATTCTGCAAAATAATGGACATTAGGTTCTTCAAAATATATAAAGAACGTATAAAACGTATATTTGGTTGTTTATAAAAACGTACAAGTTTTAATAACTTTTAATTGTAGGTTTCAAAAATAATTAGAAGATAATGGATGTTTTAGATTTTTTATAATATACAATTGTAAAATATTTATCTATATATTATGCCTATTTAATTCTAAAACTAAAACAAATATTTTTTTATTATAAAAAATGCAAAAATTTTCTTTAGAAAATGTCAATAGAGTTCTCTATGTCACTCTGTTACGAAAATAATGTACGGAAAGGTCAACCTTCAAAGGTAGATAACTGTTGGAAAATAGGTTTATCTATTTTTAATATGTATAAGTATTACTAGACTAACAATTTTAAAGGTCAACCGTAAGAAAATATGACACATAAAACCTTTTTTTTTGTTTTGCTTATTCTTTTAGCATAATCTATAACGTCTTAGTTATTTAAAGTTACAGATTTAAAAACCAATGTTTATGAAGTATAGCCGAAAAAGAAGATTAAGATTTATCATTCAAAAAGAAAATTTATTTAAAAGTAATTTATATAGACTCCAATTTTAAATGTTCATATAGGACGTGTGGCTTTGTCCGTTAAATGGTGGCTTTTGAAGCCAAAGGTACGAGGTTCAAATCTCTCTGTAAGCACAAGCATATACAAATTTTTTTTGTCGAAAACAAAAAACAAAAATCTGTACAACAAAATCGTAAGTAAATAATTTTGTCTAAATATATATATATATATATTCTTAGAAAAAAAAACAATAGCAAGTCCAATGTATTGTTTTTTATTGTTCATATACATTTTCAAAAAATGTTATGTCTTAAAGTGAACAGATATCTAGAACTTTTTTTTCTTTTTTTTTTAGGAAACCTCAGCTTTTTAGCTTTTGACTTCAATTGTCTAGCTTAGTACATCCTAGGAATCCTTGGGCTTTTGCCTCTTTTCTTTGCCTCTTTTTGTGCGTTGCCTCTTTTTTGGGCTCTTGGCCTCTATATTGGGCTTCTTTTTATTTTTATTATTATTTTTTTTTTTTCAAAGAAAACACACAAAGCATCATTCTAAATTACTAATAACGCAATGAAAATTTCAAAAAAAAAAAAAAACATTTTTATCAAAGTCATATTCCAGGATTTACAGTATAAACGCGGAGTAGGCTGCATCGAAGATCCATAAAATGGTGACAGTGTGGAGTCTAGAAACTGATGACAGCAGAGGTTCAAAAATATGATGACAGCAAAGGTCAGGAAAAAGGTGACAGCAAAGGTCCATAAAATGATGACAGCAAATGTCCAGAAATTGGTGAAAAAAACATTCACAAAATATTTTGAAAGTGTTCCTTTTTAAGATAAAATTTATTTTTATTATTATTTATTGTAATAGTGTTTTTTTTTTAATTTTCTGTTTTTGTTTTATTTTTTTTAACAATTTAGTAGTCCATTTGGTACATTTTCATGAAATCCTGTCCTGTTTGGGTTGTCTTGAAAATTTATTAATTTGGTCAAAGGGATGTAACCAAAAGAAATTGTCAGCTTGCATCTTCCAGTCCTAATTGTCTCTCTTGTTGAAAAAAAATTAATAAATAATTTATAGGTAATTTTTAGTAATTATAATTTTAAAGCAAATAAATGATGTATTAAATACATACACATGCACATTTTTAATAGTTATTACTTATACAAACACACACACCAATACATTCAAACTTATTTTCTTCATTGTTTAAACAGGCGTTGAACGTTGTCCACAGTTTATCTATTCCCTCCGTTAATGTCAGGGTTATGTATGGAATAATAAAATGCAATGTTTATTTGTTGTAACTTTGGTATGAGTTATATCCATGTTTTATGTACTTTGAGGTTATGAATGTGATAAGTCTGCACGTGATGTAAACTTATTTTCTTAATTTTCTTTCTATGTGTTTGAGAAAGAGTAAGTATGTTTGTCCTTTGTTATCTCTGCAGAATGGAAGACCACCGCATCCCTAAACGACTCTTGTATGGCCAACTAAGCGAAGGAAAGCGCTCTCAGGGTTGTCAAAGATAGCGCTTCAGGGACACCCTCAAAGCTTCTCTGAAGGCGTTTAGCATAGACCCAGCCACCTGGGAGACAGAGGCACATGACAGAGCATCATGGCGTCGCGCTGTGAAAACTGGCTCACAGGTTGCTGAGGAAAAAAGAATAATCTGGCAGAAGAAAAACGCCAGAGAAGAAAAGCAAGTCAAACGACACTAGCTCCAGCTGGAATAACCTGCCAAGTGTGCGGCCGAACATTCCGGGCTTACATAGGTCTCACCAGCCACAAGAGGAGGCATGAAATCCCAATGCAAAGCCCTCAGCCCCCTGGATGACAAAGTGGTCATCCTCGAACCACGATGGACGAACTATATCTATATATCTCTTTGTGGAACAAGAAGTTAGATCGTAATAAATACAAGTGTATCTGAGATATTGTATTTTGAACGTATTGAAAATTGTATATTTCAAGTATGATTGGCCCTTCAACTTGTTTTTTTAAAGTATTCTCTTATAAAGATCCAGTCTTTGTTTTGTATTCAAATAATCAATCACATTCCATGTTTGTAAAAAGTTAAGACTAATGGCCCTTCTACAGTCATTCGAAAGTACACACGACTTGTTTTGTTTGGTTATTAATTATAGTAGTTGGATTTCCTTTCAGAATTTGCGATCTATAGAGTAGAAAATGATCTGATCATCTGCTTCGTTAACGAACAATGTTGCCAGCACCAGTCTGAAAGTGTTTTTTTTACCCAAATTACGATACAAAACTGGGTTTGGATGGACTTAGAATAGCTAAGGACAATTATGAAATTGTAATATCTTTGTCGAGATATCAAACCAAGATTTCAGTGTCGGGAGCCTAACGGTTGACTGGTTACTCTTTATGTAGTATTATTCTGCAAAATAATGGACATTAGGTTCTTCAAAATATATAAAGAACGTATAAAACGTATATTTGGTTGTTTATAAAAACGTACAAGTTTTAATAACTTTTAATTGTAGGTTTCAAAAATAATTAGAAGATAATGGATGTTTTAGATTTTTTATAATATACAATTGTAAAATATTTATCTATATATTATGCCTATTTAATTCTAAAACTAAAACAAATATTTTTTTATTATAAAAAATGCAAAAATTTTCTTTAGAAAATGTCAATAGAGTTCTCTATGTCACTCTGTTACGAAAATAATGTACGGAAAGGTCAACCTTCAAAGGTAGATAACTGTTGGAAAATAGGTTTATCTATTTTTAATATGTATAAGTATTACTAGACTAACAATTTTAAAGGTCAACCGTAAGAAAATATGACACATAAAACCTTTTTTTTTTGTTTTGCTTATTCTTTTAGAATAATCTATAACGTCTTAGTTATTTAAAGTTACAGATTTAAAAAACAATGTTTATGAAGTATAGCCGAAAAAGAAGATTAAGATTTATCATTCAAAAAGAAAATTTATTTAAAAGTAATTTATATAGACTCCAATTTTAAATGTTCATATAGGACGTGTGGCTTTGTCCGTTAAATGGTGGCTTTTGAAGCCAAAGGTACGAGGTTAAAATCTCTCTGTAAGCACAAACATATACAAATTTTTTTTGTCGAAAACAAAAAACAAAAATCTGTACAACAAAATCGTAAGTAAATAATTTTGTCTAAATATATATATATATATATTCTTAGAAAAAAAAACAATAGCAAGTCCAATGTATTGTTTTTTATTGTTCATATACATTTTCAAAAAATGTTATGTCTTAAAGTGAACAGATATCTAGAACTTTTTTTTCTTTTTTTTTTTTAGGAAACCTCAGCTTTTTAGCTTTTGACTTCAGTTGTCTAGCTTAGTACATCCTAGGAATCCTTGGGCTTTTGCCTCTTTTCTTTGCCTCTTTTTGTGCGTTGCCTCTTTTTTGGGCTCTTGGCCTCTATATTGGGCTTCTTTTTATTTTTTTTATTATTTTTTTTTTTTCAAAGAAAACACACAAAGCATCATTCTAAATTACTAATAACGCAAGGAAAATTTCATAAAAAAAAAAAACATTTTTATCAAAGTCATATTCCAGGATTTACAGTATAAACGCGGAGTAGGCTGCATCGAAGATCCATAAAATGGTGACAGCGGGGAGTCCAAAAACTGATGACAGCAGAGGTTCAAAAAAATGATGACAGCAAAGGTCAGGAAAAAGGTGACAGCAAAGGTCCATAAAATGATGACAGCAAATGTCCAGAAATTGGTGAAAAAAACATTCACAAAATATTTTGAAAGTGTTCCTTTTTAAGATAAAATTTATTTTTATTATTATTTATTGTAATAGTGTTTTTTTTTTAATTTTCTGTTTTTGTTTTTTTTTTTTTAACAATTTAGTAGTCCATTTGGTACATTTTCATGAAATCCTGTCCTGTTTGGGTTGTCTTGAAAATTTATTAATTTGGTCAAATGGATGTAACCAAAAGAAATTTTCAGCTTGCATCTTCCAGTCCTAATTGTCTCTCTTGTTGAAGAAAAAATTAATAAATAATTTATAGGTAATTTTTAGTAATTATAATTTTAAAGCAAATAAATGATGTATTAAATACATACACATGCACATTTTTAATAGTTATTACTTATACAAACACACACACCAATACATTCAAACTTATTTTCTTCATTGTTTAAACAGGCGTTGAACGTTGTCCACAGTTTATCTATTTTCTCCGTTAATGTCAGGGTTATGTATGGAATAATAAAATGCAATGTTTATTTGTTGTAACTTTGGTATGAGTTATATCCATGTTTTATGTACTTTGAGGTTATGAATGTGATAAGTCTGCACGTGATGTAAACTTATTTTCTTAATTTTCTTTCTATGTGTTTGAGAAAGAGTAAGTATGTTTGTCCTTTGTTATCTCTGCAGAATGGAAGACCACCGCATCCCTAAACGACTCTTGTATGGCCAACTAAGCGAAGGAAAGCGCTCTCAGGGTTGTCAAAGATAGCGCTTCAGGGACACCCTCAAAGCTTCTCTGAAGGCGTTTAGCATAGACCCAGCCACCTGGGAGACAGAGGCACATGACAGAGCATCATGGCGTCGCGCTGTGAAAACTGGCTCACAGGTTGCTGAGGAAAAAAGAATAATCTGGCAGAAGAAAAACGCCAGAGAAGAAAAGCAAGTCAAACGACACTAGCTCCAGCTGGAATAACCTGCCAAGTGTGCGGCCGAACATTCCGGGCTTACATAGGTCTCACCAGCCACAAGAGGAGGCATGAAATCCCAATGCAAAGCCCTCAGCCCCCTGGATGACAAAGTGGTCATCCTCGAACCACGATGGACGAACTATATCTATATATCTCTTTGTGGAACAAGAAGTTAGATCGTAATAAATACAAGTGTATCTGAGATATTGTATTTTGAACGTATTGAAAATTGTATATTTCAAGTATGATTGGCCCTTCAACTTGTTTTTTTAAAGTATTCTCTTATAAAGATCCAGTCTTTGTTTTGTATTCAAATAATCAATCACATTCCATGTTTGTAAAAAGTTAAGACTAATGGCCCTTCTACAGTCATTCGAAAGTACACACGACTTGTTTTGTTTGGTTATTAATTATAGTAGTTGGATTTCCTTTCAGAATTTGCGATCTATAGAGTAGAAAATGATCTGATCATCTGCTTCGTTAACGAACAATGTTGCCAGCACCAGTCTGAAAGTGTTTTTTTTACCCAAATTACGATACAAAACTGGGTTTGGATGGACTTAGAATAGCTAAGGACAATTATGAAATTGTAATATCTTTGTCGAGATATCAAACCAAGATTTCAGTGTCGGGAGCCTAACGGTTGACTGGTTACTCTTTATGTAGTATTATTCTGCAAAATAATGGACATTAGGTTCTTCAAAATATATAAAGAACGTATAAAACGTATATTTGGTTGTTTATAAAAACGTACAAGTTTTAATAACTTTTAATTGTAGGTTTCAAAAATAATTAGAAGATAATGGATGTTTTAGATTTTTTATAATATACAATTGTAAAATATTTATCTATATATTATGCCTATTTAATTCTAAAACTAAAACAAATATTTTTTTATTATAAAAAATGCAAAAATTTTCTTTAGAAAATGTCAATAGAGTTCTCTATGTCACTCTGTTACGAAAATAATGTACGGAAAGGTCAACCTTCAAAGGTAGATAACTGTTGGAAAATAGGTTTATCTATTTTTAATATGTATAAGTATTACTAGACTAACAATTTTAAAGGTCAACCGTAAGAAAATATGACACATAAAACCTTTTTTTTTTGTTTTGCTTATTCTTTTAGAATAATCTATAACGTCTTAGTTATTTAAAGTTACAGATTTAAAAACCAATGTTTATGAAGTATAGCCGAAAAAGAAGATTAAGATTTATCATTCAAAAAGAAAATTTATTTAAAAGTAATTTATATAGACTCCAATTTTAAATGTTCATATAGGACGTGTGGCTTTGTCCGTTAAATGGTGGCTTTTGAAGCCAAAGGTACGAGGTTAAAATCTCTCTGTAAGCACAAACATATACACATTTTTTTTGTCGAAAACAAAAAACAAAAATCTGTACAACAAAATCGTAAGTAAATAATTTTGTCTAAATATATATATATATATATTCTTAGAAAAAAAAACAATAGCAAGTCCAATGTATTGTTTTTTATTGTTCATATACATTTTCAAAAAATGTTATGTCTTAAAGTGAACAGATATCTAGAACTTTTTTTTCTTTTTTTTTTTTAGGAAACCTCAGCTTTTTAGCTTTTGACTTCAGTTGTCTAGCTTAGTACATCCTAGGAATCCTTGGGCTTTTGCCTCTTTTCTTTGCCTCTTTTTGTGCGTTGCCTCTTTTTTGGGCTCTTGGCCTCTATATTGGGCTTCTTTTTATTTTTATTATTATTTTTTTTTTTTCAAAGAAAACACACAAAGCATCATTCTAAATTACTAATAACGCAATGAAAATTTCAAAAAAAAAAAAAAACATTTTTATCAAAGTCATATTCCAGGATTTACAGTATAAACGCGGAGTAGGCTGCATCGAAGATCCATAAAATGGTGACAGCGGGGAGTCCAAAAACTGATGACAGCAGAGGTTCAAAAAAATGATGACAGCAAAGGTCAGGAAAAAGGTGACAGCAAAGGTCCATAAAATGATGACAGCAAATGTCCAGAAATTGGTGAAAAAAACATTCACAAAATATTTTGAAAGTGTTCCTTTTTAAGATAAAATTTATTTTTATTATTATTTATTGTAATAGTGTTTTTTTTTTAATTTTTTGTTTTTGTTTTTTTTTTTTTAACAATTTAGTAGTCCATTTGGTACATTTTCATGAAATCCTGTCCTGTTTGGGTTGTCTTGAAAATTTATTAATTTGGTCAAATGGATGTAACCAAAAGAAATTTTCAGCTTGCATCTTCCAGTCCTAATTGTCTCTCTTGTTGAAGAAAAAATTAATAAATAATTTATAGGTAATTTTTAGTAATTATAATTTTAAAGCAAATAAATGATGTATTAAATACATACACATGCACATTTTTAATAGTTATTACTTATACAAACACACACACCAATACATTCAAACTTATTTTCTTCATTGTTTAAACAGGCGTTGAACGTTGTCCACAGTTTATCTATTTTCTCCGTTAATGTCAGGGTTATGTATGGAATAATAAAATGCAATGTTTATTTGTTGTAACTTTGGTATGAGTTATATCCATGTTTTATGTACTTTGAGGTTATGAATGTGATAAGTCTGCACGTGATGTAAACTTATTTTCTTAATTTTCTTTCTATGTGTTTGAGAAAGAGTAAGTATGTTTGTCCTTCGTTATCTCTGCAGAATGGAAGACCACCGCATCCCTAAACGACTCTTGTATGGCCAACTAAGCGAAGGAAAGCGCTCTCAGGGTTGTCAAAGATAGCGCTTCAGGGACACCCTCAAAGCTTCTCTGAAGGCGTTTAGCATAGACCCAGCCACCTGGGAGACAGAGGCACATGACAGAGCATCATGGCGTCGCGCTGTGAAAACTGGCTCACAGGTTGCTGAGGAAAAAAGAATAATCTGGCAGAAGAAAAACGCCAGAGAAGAAAAGCAAGTCAAACGACACTAGCTCCAGCTGGAATAACCTGCCAAGTGTGCGGCCGAACATTCCGGGCTTACATAGGTCTCACCAGCCACAAGAGGAGGCATGAAACCCCAGTGCAAAGCCCTCAGCCCCCTGGATGACAAAGTGGTCATCCTCGAACCACGATGGACGAACTATATCTATATATCTCTTTGTGGAACAAGAAGTTAGATCGTAATAAATACAAGTGTATCTGAGATATTGTATTTTGAACGTATTGAAAATTGTATATTTCAAGTATGATTGGCCCTTCAACTTGTTTTTTTAAAGTATTCTCTTATAAAGATCCAGTCTTTGTTTTGTATTCAAATAATCAATCACATTCCATGTTTGTAAAAAGTTAAGACTAATGGCCCTTCTACAGTCATTCGAAAGTACACACGACTTGTTTTGTTTGGTTATTAATTATAGTAGTTGAATTTCCTTTCAGAATTTGCGATCTATAGAGTAGAAAATGATCTGATCATCTGCTTCGTTAACGAACAATGTTGCCAGCACCAGTCTGAAAGTGTTTTTTTTACCCAAATTACGATACGAAACTGGGTTTGGATGGACTTAGAATAGCTAAGGACAATTATGAAATTGTAATATCTTTGTCGAGATATCAAACCAAGATTTCAGTGTCGGGAGCCTAACGGTTGACTGGTTACTCTTTATGTAGTATTATTCTGCAAAATAATGGACATTAGGTTCTTCAAAATATATAAAGAACGTATAAAACGTATATTTGGTTGTTTATAAAAACGTACAAGTTTTAATAACTTTTAATTGTAGGTTTCAAAAATAATTAGAAGATAATGGATGTCTTAGATTTTTTATAATATACAATTGTAAAATATTTATCTATATATTATGCCTATTTAATTCTAAAACTAAAACAAATATTTTTTTATTATAAAAAATGCAAAAATTTTCTTTAGAAAATGTCAATAGAGTTCTCTATGTCACTCTGTTACGAAAATAATGTACGGAAAGGTCAACCTTCAAAGGTAGATAACTGTTGGAAAATAGGTTTATCTATTTTTAATATGTATAAGTATTACTAGACTAACAATTTTAAAGGTCAACCGTAAGAAAATATGACACATAAAACCTTTTTTTTTGTTTTGCTTATTCTTTTAGAATAATCTATAACGTCTTAGTTATTTAAAGTTACAGATTTAAAAACCAATGTTTATGAAGTATAGCCGAAAAAGAAGATTAAGATTTATCATTCAAAAAGAAAATTTATTTAAAAGTAATTTATATAGACTCCAATTTTAAATGTTCATATAGGACGTGTGGCTTTGTCCGTTAAATGGTGGCTTTTGAAGCCAAAGGTACGAGGTTCAAATCTCTCTGTAAGCACAAGCATATACAAATTTTTTTTGTCGAAAACAAAAAACAAAAATCTGTACAACAAAATCGTAAGTAAATAATTTTGTCTAAATATATATATATATATATTCTTAGAAAAAAAAACAATAGCAAGTCCAATGTATTGTTTTTTATTGTTCATATACATTTTCAAAAAATGTTGTCTTAAAGTGAACAGATATCTAGAACTTTTTTTTCTTTTTTTTTTTAGGAAACCTCAGCTTTTTAGCTTTTGACTTCAGTTGTCTAGCTTAGTACATCCTAGGAATCCTTGGGCTTTTGCCTCTTTTCTTTGCCTCTTTTTGTGCGTTGCCTCTTTTTTGGGCTCTTGGCCTCTATATTGGGCTTCTTTTTATTTTTATTTTATTTTTTTTTTTTCAAAGAAAACACACAAAGCATCATTCTAAATTACTAATAACGCAAGGAAAATTTCATAAAAAAAAAAAAACCTTTTTTATCAAAGTCATATTCCAGGATTTACAGTATAAACGCGGAGTAGGCTGCATCGAAGATCCATAAAATGGTGACAGTGAGGAGTCCGGAAACTGATGACAGCAGAGGTTCAAAAATATGATGACAGCAAAGGTCAGGAAAAAGGTGACAGCAAAGGTCCATAAAATGATGACAGCAAATGTCCAGAAATTGGTGAAAAAAACATTCACAAAATATTTTGAAAGTGTTCCTTTTTAAGATAAAATTTATTTTTATTATTATTTATTGTAATAGTGTTTTTTTTTTTAATTTTCTGTTTTTGTTTTATTTTTTTTAACAATTTAGTAGTCCATTTGGTACATTTTCATGAAATCCTGTCCTGTTTGGGTTGTCTTGAAAATTTATTAATTTGGTCAAAGGGATGTAACCAAAAGAAATTGTCAGCTTGCATCTTCCAGTCCTAATTGTCTCTCTTGTTGAAAAAAAATTAATAAATAATTTATAGGTAATTTTTAGTAATTATAATTTTTAAAGCAAATAAATGATGTATTAAATACATACACATGCACATTTTTAATAGTTATTACTTATACAAACACACACACCAATACATTCAAACTTATTTTCTTCATTGTTTAAACAGGCGTTGAACGTTGTCCAATGTTTATGTATTATTAGCGTTAATGTCAGGGTTATGTATGGAATAATAAAATGCAATGTTTATTTGTTGTAACTTTGGTATGAGTTATATCCATGTTTTATGTACTTTGAGGTTATGAATGTGATAAGTCTGCACGTGATGTAAACTTATTTTCTTAATTTTCTTTCTATGTGTTTGAGAAAGAGTAAGTATGTTTGTCCTTCGTTATCTCTGCAGAATGGAAGACCACCGCATCCCTAAACGACTCTTGTATGGCCAACTAAGCGAAGGAAAGCGCTCTCAGGGTTGTCAAAGATAGCGCTTCAGGGACACCCTCAAAGCTTCTCTGAAGGCGTTTAGCATAGACCCAGCCACCTGGGAGACAGAGGCACATGACAGAGCATCATGGCGTCGCGCTGTGAAAACTGGCTCACAGGTTGCTGAGGAAAAAAGAATAATCTGGCAGAAGAAAAACGCCAGAGAAGAAAAGCAAGTCAAACGACACTAGCTCCAGCTGGAATAACCTGCCAAGTGTGCGGCCGAACATTCCGGGCTTACATAGGTCTCACCAGCCACAAGAGGAGGCATGAAACCCCAGTGCAAAGCCCTCAGCCCCCTGGATGACAAAGTGGTCATCCTCGAACCACGATGGACGAACTATATCTATATATCTCTTTGTGGAACAAGAAGTTAGATCGTAATAAATACAAGTGTATCTGAGATATTGTATTTTGAACGTATTGAAAATTGTATATTTCAAGTATGATTGGCCCTTCAACTTGTTTTTTTAAAGTATTCTCTTATAAAGATCCAGTCTTTGTTTTGTATTCAAATAATCAATCACATTCCATGTTTGTAAAAAGTTAAGACTAATGGCCCTTCTACAGTCATTCGAAAGTACACACGACTTGTTTTGTTTGGTTATTAATTATAGTAGTTGAATTTCCTTTCAGAATTTGCGATCTATAGAGTAGAAAATGATCTGATCATCTGCTTCGTTAACGAACAATGTTGCCAGCACCAGTCTGAAAGTGTTTTTTTTACCCAAATTACGATACAAAACTGGGTTTGGATGGACTTAGAATAGCTAAGGACAATTATGAAATTGTAATATCTTTGTCGAGATATCAAACCAAGATTTCAGTGTCGGGAGCCTAACGGTTGACTGGTTACTCTTTATGTAGTATTATTCTGCAAAATAATGGACATTAGGTTCTTCAAAATATATAAAGAACGTATAAAACGTATATTTGGTTGTTTATAAAAACGTACAAGTTTTAATAACTTTTAATTGTAGGTTTCAAAAATAATTAGAAGATAATGGATGTTTTAGATTTTTTATAATATACAATTGTAAAATATTTATCTATATATTATGCCTATTTAATTCTAAAACTAAAACAAATATTTTTTTATTATAAAAAATGCAAAAATTTTCTTTAGAAAATGTCAATAGAGTTCTCTATGTCACTCTGTTACGAAAATAATGTACGGAAAGGTCAACCTTCAAAGGTAGATAACTGTTGGAAAAAAGGTTTATCTATTTTTAATATGTATAAGTATTACTAGACTAACAATTTTAAAGGTCAACCGTAAGAAAATATGACACATAAAACCTTTTTTTTTTGTTTTGCTTATTCTTTTAGAATAATCTATAACGTCTTAGTTATTTAAAGTTACAGATTTAAAAACCAATGTTTATGAAGTATAGCCGAAAAAGAAGATTAAGATTTATCATTCAAAAAGAAAATTTATTTAAAAGTAATTTATATAGACTCCAATTTTAAATGTTTATATAGGACGTGTGGCTTTGTCCGTTAAATGGTGGTTTTTGAAGCCAAAGGTACGAGGTTAAAATCTCTCTGTAAGCACAAACATATACAAATTTTTTTTGTCGAAAACAAAAAACAAAAATCTGTACAACAAAATCGTAAGTAAATAATGATAATTTTGTCTAAATATATATATATATATATTCTTAGAAAAAAAAACAATAGCAAGTCCAATGTATTGTTTTTTATTGTTCATATACATTTTCAAAAACATTTATGTCTTAAAGTGAACAGATATCTAGAACTTTTTTTTTTCTTTTTTTTTTAGGAAATCTCAGCTTTTTAGCTTTTGACTTCAGTTGTCTAGCTTAGTACATCCTAGGAATCCTTGGGCTTTTGCCTCTTTTCTTTGCCTCTTTTTTGTGCGTTGCCTCTTTTTTGGGCTCTTGGCCTCTATATTGGGCTTCTTTTTATTTTTTATTTTTTTTTTTATTTTTTTTTTCAAAGAAAACACACAAAGCATAATTCTAAATTACTAATAACGCAAGGAAAATTTCATTAAAAAAAAAACATTTTTATCAAAGTCATATTCCAGGATTTACAGTATAAACGCGGAGTAGGCTGCATCGAAGATCCATAAAATGGTGACAGCGGGGAGTCCAAAAACTGATGACAGCAGAGGTTCAAAAAAATGATGACAGCAAAGGTCAGGAAAAAGGTGACAGCAAAGGTCCATAAAATGATGACAGCAAATGTCCAGAAATTGGTAAAAAAAAAATAAACAAAATATTTTGAAAGTGTTCCTTTTTAAGATAAAATTTATTATTATTATTATTTATTGTAATAGTGTTTTTTTTTTAATTTTCTGTTTTTGTTTTATTTTTTTTAACAATTTAGTAGTCCATTTGGTACATTTTCATGAAATCCTGTCCTGTTTGGGTTGTCTTGAAAATTTATTAATTTGGTCAAATGGATGTAACCAAAAGAAATTTTCAGCTTGCATCTTCCAGTCCTAATTGTCTCTCTTGTTGAAAAAAAAAATTAATAAATAATTTATAGGTAATTTTTAGTAATTATAATTTTAAAGCAAATAAATGATGTATTAAAAATACATACACATGTACATTTTTTATAGTTATTACTTATACAAACACACACACCAATACATTCAAACTTATTTTCTTCATTGTTTAAACAGGCGTTGAACGTTGTCCAAAGTTTACATGTGATATCCGTTAATGTCAGGGTTATGTATGGAATAATAAAATGCAATGTTTATTTGTTGTAACTTTCTTTGGTATGAGTTATATCCATGTTTTATGTACTTTGAGGTTATGAATGTGATAAGTCTGCACGTGATGTCAACTTATTTTCTTAATTTTCTTTCTATGTGTTTGAGAAAGAGTAAGTATGTTTGTCCTTTGTTATCTCTGCAGAATGGAAGACCACCGCATCCCTAAACGACTCTTGTATGGCCAACTAAGCGAAGGAAAGCGCTCTCAGGGTTGTCAAAGATAGCGCTTCAGGGACACCCTCAAAGCTTCTCTGAAGGCGTTTAGCATAGACCCAGCCACCTGGGAGACAGAGGCACATGACAGAGCATCATGGCGTCGCGCTGTGAAAACTGGCTCACAGGTTGCTGAGGAAAAAAGAATAATCTGGCAGAAGAAAAACGCCAGAGAAGAAAAGCAAGTCAAACGACACTAGCTCCAGCTGGAATAACCTGCCAAGTGTGCGGCCGAACATTCCGGGCTTACATAGGTCTCACCAGCCACAAGAGGAGGCATGAAACCCCAGTGCAAAGCCCTCAGCCCCCTGGATGACAAAGTGGTCATCCTCGAACCACGATGGACGAACTATATCTATATATCTCTTTGTGGAACAAGAAGTTAGATCGTAATAAATACAAGTGTATCTGAGATATTGTATTTTGAACGTATTGAAAATTGTATATTTCAAGTATGATTGGCCCTTCAACTTGTTTTTTTAAAGTATTCTCTTATAAAGATCCAGTCTTTGTTTTGTATTCAAATAATCAATCACATTCCATGTTTGTAAAAAGTTAAGACTAATGGCCCTTCTACAGTCATTCGAAAGTACACACGACTTGTTTTGTTTGGTTATTAATTATAGTAGTTGGATTTCCTTTCAGAATTTGCGATCTATAGAGTAGAAAATGATCTGATCATCTGCTTCGTTAACGAACAATGTTGCCAGCACCAGTCTGAAAGTGTTTTTTTTACCCAAATTACGATACAAAACTGGGTTTGGATGGACTTAGAATAGCTAAGGACAATTATGAAATTGTAATATCTTTGTCGAGATATCAAACCAAGATTTCAGTGTCGGGAGCCTAACGGTTGACTGGTTACTCTTTATGTAGTATTATTCTGCAAAATAATGGACATTAGGTTCTTCAAAATATATAAAGAACGTATAAAACGTATATTTGGTTGTTTATAAAAACGTACAAGTTTTAATAACTTTTAATTGTAGGTTTCAAAAATAATTAGAAGATAATGGATGTTTTAGATTTTTTATAATATACAATTGTAAAATATTTATCTATATATTATGCCTATTTAATTCTAAAACTAAAACAAATATTTTTTTATTATAAAAAATGCAAAAATTTTCTTTAGAAAATGTCAATAGAGTTCTCTATGTCACTCTGTTACGAAAATAATGTACGGAAAGGTCAACCTTCAAAGGTAGATAACTGTTGGAAAAAAGATTTATCTATTTTTAATATGTATAAGTATTACTAGACTAACAATTTTAAAGGTCAACCGTAAGAAAATATGACACATAAAACCTTTTTTTTTGTTTTGCTTATTCTTTTAGAATAATCTATAACGTCTTAGTTATTTAAAGTTACAGATTTAAAAACCAATGTTTATGAAGTATAGCCGAAAAAGAAGATTAAGATTTATCATTCAAAAAGAAAATTTATTTAAAAGTAATTTATATAGACTCCAATTTTAAATGTTCATATAGGACGTGTGGCTTTGTCCGTTAAATGGTGGCTTTTGAAGCCAAAGGTACGAGGTTCAAATCTCTCTGTAAGCACAAACATATACAAATTTTTTTTGTCGAAAACAAAAAACAAAAATCTGTACAACAAAATCGTAAGTAAATAATGATAATTTTGTCTAAATATATATATATATATATTCTTAGAAAAAAAAACAATAGCAAGTTCAATGTATTGTTTTTTATTGTTCATATACATTTTCAAAAACATTTATGTCTTAAAGTGAACAGATATCTAGAACTTTTTTTTTTCTTTTTTTTTTAAGAAAACCTCAGCTTTTTAGCTTTTGACTTCAGTTGTCTAGCTTAGTACATCCTAGGAATCCTTGGGCTTTTGCCTCTTTTCTTTGCCTCTTTTTTGTGCGCTGCCTCTTTTTTGGGCTCTTGGCCTCTATATTGGGCTTCTTTTTATTTTTTATTTTTTTTTTAATTGTTTTTTTCAAAGAAAACACACAAAGCATCATTCTAAATTACTAATAACGCAAGGAAAATTTCATAAAAAAAAAAAAAACATTTTTATCAAAGTAATATTCCAGGATTTACAGTATAAACGCGGAGTAGGCTGCATCGAAGATTCATAAAATGGTGACAGCGGGGAGTCCAGAAACTGATGACAACAGAGGTTCAAAAAAATGATGACAGCAAAGGTCAGGAAAAAGGTGACAGCAAAGGTCCATAAAATGATGACAGCAAATGTCCAGAAATTGGTGAAAAAAACATTCACAAAATATTTTGAAAGTGTTCCTTTTTAAGATAAAATTTATTTTTATTATTATTTATTGTAATAGTGTTTTTTTTTTAATTTTCTATTTTTGTTTTATTTTTTTTAACAATTTAGTAGTCCATTTGGTACATTTTCATGAAATCCAGTCCTGTTTGGGTTGTCTTAAAAATTTATTAATTTGGTCAAAGGGATGTAACCAAAAGAAATTGTCAGCTTGCATCTTCCAGTCCTAATTGTCTCTCTTGTTGAAAAAAAAATTAATAAATAATTTATAGGTAATTTTTAGTAATTATAATTTTAAAGCAAATAAATGATGTATTAAATACATACACATGCACATTTTTAATAGTTATTACTTATACAAACACACACACCAATACATTCAAACTTATTTTCTTCATTGTTTAAACAGGCGTTGAACGTTGTCCAAAGTTCACGTACGTTCACCGTTAATGTCAGGGTTATGTATGGAATAATAAAATGCATTGTTTATTTGTTGTAACTTTGGTATGAGTTATATCCATGTTTTCTGTACTTTGAGGTTATGAATGTGATAAGTCTGCACGTGATGTAAACTTATTTTCTTAATTTTCTTTCTATGTGTTTGAGAAAGAGTAAGTATGTTTGTCCTTCGTTATCTCTGCAGAATGGAAGACCACCGCATCCCTAAACGACTCTTGTATGGCCAACTAAGCGAAGGAAAGCGCTCTCAGGGTTGTCAAAGATAGCGCTTCAGGGACACCCTCAAAGCTTCTCTAAAGACGTTTAGCATAGACCCAGCCACCTGGGAGACAGAGGCACATGACAGAGCATCATGGCGTCGCGCTGTGAAAACTGGCTCACAGGTTGCTGAGGAAAAAAGAATAACGCTGGCAGAAGAATAACGCCAGAGAAGAAAAGCAAGTCAAACGACACTAGCTCCAGCTGGAATAACCTGCCAAGTGTGCGGCCGAACATTCCGGGCTTACATAGGTCTCACCAGCCACAAGAGGAGGCATGAAACCCCAGTGCAAAGCCCTCAGCCCCCTGGATGACAAAGTGGTCATCCTCGAACCACGATGGACGAACTATATCTATATATCTCTTTGTGGAACAAGAAGTTAGATCGTAATAAATACAAGTGTATCTGAGATATTGTATTTTGAACGTATTGAAAATTGTATATTTCAAGTATGATTGGCCCTTCAACTTGTTTTTTTAAAGTATTCTCTTATAAAGATCCAGTCTTTGTTTTGTATTCAAATAATCAATCACATTCCATGTTTGTAAAAAGTTAAGACTAATGGCCCTTCTACAGTCATTCGAAAGTACACACGACTTGTTTTGTTTGGTTATTAATTATAGTAGTTGGATTTCCTTTCAGAATTTGCGATCTATAGAGTAGAAAATGATCTGATCATCTGCTTCGTTAACGAACAATGTTGCCAGCACCAGTCTGAAAGTGTTTTTTTTACCCAAATTACGATACAAAACTGGGTTTGGATGGACTTAGAATAGCTAAGGACAATTATGAAATTGTAATATCTTTATCGAGATATCAAACCAAGATTTCAGTGTCGGGAGCCTAACGGTTGACTGGTTACTCTTTATGTAGTATTATTCAGCAAAATAATGGACATTAGGTTCTTCAAAATATATAAAGAACGTATAAAACGTATATTTGGTTGTTTATAAAAACGTACAAGTTTTAATAACTTTTAATTGTAGGTTTCAAAAATAATTAGAAGATAATGGATGTTTTAGATTTTTTATAATATACAATTGTAAAATATTTATCTATATATTATGCCTATTTAATTCTAAAACTAAAACAAATATTTTTTTATTATAAAAAATGCAAAACTTTTCTTTAGAAAATGTCAATAGAGTTCTCTATGTCACTCTGTTACGAAAATAATGTACGGAAAGGTCAACCTTCAAAGGTAGATAACTGTTGGAAAAAAGGTTTATCTATTTTTAATATGTATAAGTATTACTAGACTAACAATTTTAAAGGTCAACCGTAAGAAAATATGACACATAAAACCTTTTTTTTTTGTTTTGCTTATTCTTTTAGAATAATCTATAACGTCTTAGTTATTTAAAGTTACAGATTTAAAAAACAATGTTTATGAAGTATAGCCGAAAAAGAAAATTAAGATTTATCATTCAAAAAGAAAATTTATTTAAAAGTAATTTATATAGACTCCAATTTTAAATGTTCATATAGGACGTGTGGCTTTGTCCGTTAAATGGTGGCTTTTGAAGCCAAAGGTACGAGGTTCAAATCTCTCTGTAAGCACAAACATATACAAATTTTTTTTGTCGAAAACAAAAAACAAAAATCTGTACAACAAAATCGTAAGTAAATAATGATAATTTTGTCTAAATATATATATATATATATATTCTTAGAAAAAAAAACAATAGCAAGTCCAATGTATTGTTTTTTATTGTTCATATACATTTTCAAAAACATTTATGTCTTAAAGTGAACAGATATCTAGAACTTTTTTTTTTCTTTTTTTTTTAGGAAACCTCAGCTTTTTAGCTTTTGACTTCAGTTGTCTAGCTTAGTACATCCTAGGAATCCTTGGGCTTTTGCCTCTTTTCTTTGCCTCTTTTTTGTGCGCTGCCTCTTTTTTGGGCTCTTGGCCTCTATATTGGGCTTCTTTTTATTTTTTATTTTTTTTTTTATTGTTTTTTTCAAAGAAAACACACAAAGCATCATTCTAAATTACTAATAACGCAAGGAAAATTTCATAAAAAAAAAAAAAACATTTTTATCAAAGTAATATTCCAGGATTTACAGTATAAACGCGGAGTAGGCTGCATCGAAGATTCATAAAATGGTGACAGCGGGGAGTCCAGAAACTGATGACAACAGAGGTTCAAAAAAATGATGACAGCAAAGGTCAGGAAAAAGGTGACAGCAAAGGTCCATAAAATGATGACAGCAAATGTCCAGAAATTGGTGAAAAAAACATTCACAAAATATTTTGAAAGTGTTCCTTTTTAAGATAAAATTTATTTTTATTATTATTTATTGTAATAGTGTTTTTTTTTTAATTTTCTATTTTTGTTTTATTTTTTTTAACAATTTAGTAGTCCATTTGGTACATTTTCATGAAATCCAGTCCTGTTTGGGTTGTCTTAAAAATTTATTAATTTGGTCAAAGGGATGTAACCAAAAGAAATTGTCAGCTTGCATCTTCCAGTCCTAATTGTCTCTCTTGTTGAAAAAAAAATTAATAAATAATTTATAGGTAATTTTTAGTAATTATAATTTTAAAGCAAATAAATGATGTATTAAATACATACACATGCACATTTTTAATAGTTATTACTTATACAAACACACACACCAATACATTCAAACTTATTTTCTTCATTGTTTAAACAGGCGTTGAACGTTGTCCAAAGTTCACGTACGTTCTCCGTTAATGTCAGGGTTATGTATGGAATAATAAAATGCATTGTTTATTTGTTGTAACTTTGGTATGAGTTATATCCATGTTTTATGTACTTTGAGGTTATGAATGTGATAAGTCTGCACGTGATGTAAACTTATTTTCTTAATTTTCTTTCTATGTGTTTGAGAAAGAGTAAGTATGTTTGTCCTTCGTTATCTCTGCAGAATGGAAGACCACCGCATCCCTAAACGACTCTTGTATGGCCAACTAAGCGAAGGAAAGCGCTCTCAGGGTTGTCAAAGATAGCGCTTCAGGGACACCCTCAAAGCTTCTCTAAAGACGTTTAGCATAGACCCAGCCACCTGGGAGACAGAGGCACATGACAGAGCATCATGGCGTCGCGCTGTGAAAACTGGCTCACAGGTTGCTGAGGAAAAAAGAATAACGCTGGCAGAAGAATAACGCCAGAGAAGAAAAGCAAGTCAAACGACACTAGCTCCAGCTGGAATAACCTGCCAAGTGTGCGGCCGAACATTTCGGGCTTACATAGGTCTCACCAGCCACAAGAGGAGGCATGAAACCCCAGTGCAAAGCCCTCAGCCCCCTGGATGACAAAGTGGTCATCCTCGAACCACGATGGACGAACTATATCTATATATCTCTTTGTGGAACAAGAAGTTAGATCGTAATAAATACAAGTGTATCTGAGATATTGTATTTTGAACGTATTGAAAATTGTATATTTCAAGTATGATTGGCCCTTCAACTTGTTTTTTTAAAGTATTCTCTTATAAAGATCCAGTCTTTGTTTTGTATTCAAATAATCAATCACATTCCATGTTTGTAAAAAGTTAAGACTAATGGCCCTTCTACAGTCATTCGAAAGTACACACGACTTGTTTTGTTTGGTTATTAATTATAGTAGTTGGATTTCCTTTCAGAATTTGCGATCTATAGAGTAGAAAATGATCTGATTATCTGCTTCGTTAACGAACAATGTTGCCAGCACCAGTCTGAAAGTGTTTTTTTTACCCAAATTACGATACAAAACTGGGTTTGGATGGACTTAGAATAGCTAAGGACAATTATGAAATTGTAATATCTTTATCGAGATATCAAACCAAGATTTCAGTGTCGGGAGCCTAACGGTTGACTGGTTACTCTTTATGTAGTATTATTCAGCAAAATAATGGACATTAGGTTCTTCAAAATATATAAAGAACGTATAAAACGTATATTTGGTTGTTTATAAAAACGTACAAGTTTTAATAACTTTTAATTGTAGGTTTCAAAAATAATTAGAAGATAATGGATGTTTTAGATTTTTTATAATATACAATTGTAAAATATTTATCTATATATTATGCCTATTTAATTCTAAAACTAAAACAAATATTTTTTTATTATAAAAAATGCAAAACTTTTCTTTAGAAAATGTCAATAGAGTTCTCTATGTCACTCTGTTACGAAAATAATGTACGGAAAGGTCAACCTTCAAAGGTAGATAACTGTTGGAAAAAAGGTTTATCTATTTTTAATATGTATAAGTATTACTAGACTAACAATTTTAAAGGTCAACCGTAAGAAAATATGACACATAAAACCTTTTTTTTTTGTTTTGCTTATTCTTTTAGAATAATCTATAACGTCTTAGTTATTTAAAGTTACAGATTTAAAAAACAATGTTTATGAAGTATAGCCGAAAAAGAAAATTAAGATTTATCATTCAAAAAGAAAATTCATTTAAAAGTAATTTATATAGACTCCAATTTTAAATGTTCATATAGGACGTGTGGCTTTGTCCGTTAAATGGTGGCTTTTGAAGCCAAAGGTACGAGGTTCAAATCTCTCTGTAAGCACAAACATATACAAATTTTTTTTGTCGAAAACAAAAAACAAAAATCTGTACAACAAAATCGTAAGTAAATAATGATAATTTTGTCTAAATATATATATATATATATATTCTTAGAAAAAAAAAACAATAGCAAGTCCAATGTATTGTTTTTTATTGTTCATATACATTTTCAAAAACATTTATGTCTTAAAGTGAACAGATATCTAGAACTTTTTTTTTTCTTTTTTTTTTAGGAAACCTCAGCTTTTTAGCTTTTGACTTCAGTTGTCTAGCTTAGTACATCCTAGGAATCCTTGGGCTTTTGCCTCTTTTCTTTGCCTCTTTTTTGTGCGCTGCCTCTTTTTTGGGCTCTTGGCCTCTATATTGGGCTTCTTTTTATTTTTTATTTTTTTTTTAATTGTTTTTTTCAAAGAAAACACACAAAGCATCATTCTAAATTACTAATAACGCAAGGAAAATTTCATAAAAAAAAACAAAACATTTTTATCAAAGTAATATTCCAGGATTTACAGTATAAACGCGGAGTAGGCTGCATCGAAGATTCATAAAATGGTGACAGCGGGGAGTCCAGAAACTGATGACAACAGAGGTTCAAAAAAATGATGACAGCAAAGGTCAGGAAAAAGGTGACAGCAAAGGTCCATAAAATGATGACAGCAAATGTCCAGAAATTGGTGAAAAAAACATTCACAAAATATTTTGAAAGTGTTCCTTTTTAAGATAAAATTTATTTTTATTATTATTTATTGTAATAGTGTTTTTTTTTTAATTTTCTATTTTTGTTTTATTTTTTTTAACAATTTAGTAGTCCATTTGGTACATTTTCATGAAATCCAGTCCTGTTTGGGTTGTCTTAAAAATTTATTAATTTGGTCAAAGGGATGTAACCAAAAGAAATTGTCAGCTTGCATCTTCCAGTCCTAATTGTCTCTCTTGTTGAAAAAAAAATTAATAAATAATTTATAGGTAATTTTTAGTAATTATAATTTTAAAGCAAATAAATGATGTATTAAATACATACACATGCACATTTTTAATAGTTATTACTTATACAAACACACACACCAATACATTCAAACTTATTTTCTTCATTGTTTAAACAGGCGTTGATCGTTGTCCAAAGTTCACGTACGTTCTCCGTTAATGTCAGGGTTATGTATGGAATAATAAAATGCATTGTTTATTTGTTGTAACTTTGGTATGAGTTATATCCATGTTTTCTGTACTTTGAGGTTATGAATGTGATAAGTCTGCACGTGATGTAAACTTATTTTCTTAATTTTCTTTCTATGTGTTTGAGAAAGAGTAAGTATGTTTGTCCTTCGTTATCTCTGCAGAATGGAAGACCACCGCATCCCTAAACGACTCTTGTATGGCCAACTAAGCGAAGGAAAGCGCTCTCAGGGTTGTCAAAGATAGCGCTTCAGGGACACCCTCAAAGCTTCTCTAAAGACGTTTAGCATAGACCCAGCCACCTGGGAGACAGAGGCACATGACAGAGCATCATGGCGTCGCGCTGTGAAAACTGGCTCACAGGTTGCTGAGGAAAAAAGAATAACGCTGGCAGAAGAATAACGCCAGAGAAGAAAAGCAAGTCAAACGACACTAGCTCCAGCTGGAATAACCTGCCAAGTGTGCGGCCGAACATTCCGGGCTTACATAGGTCTCACCAGCCACAAGAGGAGGCATGAAACCCCAGTGCAAAGCCCTCAGCCCCCTGGATGACAAAGTGGTCATCCTCGAACCACGATGGACGAACTATATCTATATATCTCTTTGTGGAACAAGAAGTTAGATCGTAATAAATACAAGTGTATCTGAGATATTGTATTTTGAACGTATTGAAAATTGTATATTTCAAGTATGATTGGCCCTTCAACTTGTTTTTTTAAAGTATTCTCTTATAAAGATCCAGTCTTTGTTTTGTATTCAAATAATCAATCACATTCCATGTTTGTAAAAAGTTAAGACTAATGGCCCTTCTACAGTCATTCGAAAGTACACACGACTTGTTTTGTTTGGTTATTAATTATAGTAGTTGGATTTCCTTTCAGAATTTGCGATCTATAGAGTAGAAAATGATCTGATCATCTGCTTCGTTAACGAACAATGTTGCCAGCACCAGTCTGAAAGTGTTTTTTTTACCCAAATTACGATACAAAACTGGGTTTGGATGGACTTAGAATAGCTAAGGACAATTATGAAATTGTAATATCTTTATCGAGATATCAAACCAAGATTTCAGTGTCGGGAGCCTAACGGTTGACTGGTTACTCTTTATGTAGTATTATTCAGCAAAATAATGGACATTAGGTTCTTCAAAATATATAAAGAACGTATAAAACGTATATTTGGTTGTTTATAAAAACGTACAAGTTTTAATAACTTTTAATTGTAGGTTTCAAAAATAATTAGAAGATAATGGATGTTTTAGATTTTTTATAATATACAATTGTAAAATATTTATCTATATATTATGCCTATTTAATTCTAAAACTAAAACAAATATTTTTTTATTATAAAAAATGCAAAACTTTTCTTTAGAAAATGTCAATAGAGTTCTCTATGTCACTCTGTTACGAAAATAATGTACGGAAAGGTCAACCTTCAAAGGTAGATAACTGTTGGAAAAAAGGTTTATCTATTTTTAATATGTATAAGTATTACTAGACTAACAATTTTAAAGGTCAACCGTAAGAAAATATGACACATAAAACCTTTTTTTTTTGTTTTGCTTATTCTTTTAGAATAATCTATAACGTCTTAGTTATTTAAAGTTACAGATTTAAAAAACAATGTTTATGAAGTATAGCCGAAAAAGAAAATTAAGATTTATCATTCAAAAAGAAAATTTATTTAAAAGTAATTTATATAGACTCCAATTTTAAATGTTCATATAGGACGTGTGGCTTTGTCCGTTAAATGGTGGCTTTTGAAGCCAAAGGTACGAGGTTCAAATCTCTCTGTAAGCACAAACATATACAAATTTTTTTTGTCGAAAACAAAAAACAAAAATCTGTACAACAAAATCGTAAGTAAATAATGATAATTTTGTCTAAATATATATATATATATATATTCTTAGAAAAAAAAACAATAGCAAGTCCAATGTATTGTTTTTTATTGTTCATATACATTTTCAAAAACATTTATGTCTTAAAGTGAACAGATATCTAGAACTTTTTTTTTTCTTTTTTTTTTAGGAAACCTCAGCTTTTTAGCTTTTGACTTCAGTTGTCTAGCTTAGTACATCCTAGGAATCCTTGGGCTTTTGCCTCTTTTCTTTGCCTCTTTTTTGTGCGCTGCCTCTTTTTTGGGCTCTTGGCCTCTATATTGGGCTTCTTTTTATTTTTTATTTTTTTTTTAATTGTTTTTTTCAAAGAAAACACACAAAGCATCATTCTAAATTACTAATAACGCAAGGAAAATTTCATAAAAAAAAACAAAACATTTTTATCAAAGTAATATTCCAGGATTTACAGTATAAACGCGGAGTAGGCTGCATCGAAGATTCATAAAATGGTGACAGTGGGGAGTCCAGAAACTGATGACAACAGAGGTTCAAAAAAATGATGACAGCAAAGGTCAGGAAAAAGGTGACAGCAAAGGTCCATAAAATGATGACAGCAAATGTCCAGAAATTGGTGAAAAAAACATTCACAAAATATTTTGAAAGTGTTCCTTTTTAAGATAAAATTTATTTTTATTATTATTTATTGTAATAGTGTTTTTTTTTTAATTTTCTATTTTTGTTTTATTTTTTTTAACAATTTAGTAGTCCATTTGGTACATTTTCATGAAATCCAGTCCTGTTTGGGTTGTCTTAAAAATTTATTAATTTGGTCAAAGGGATGTAACCAAAAGAAATTGTCAGCTTGCATCTTCCAGTCCTAATTGTCTCTCTTGTTGAAAAAAAAATTAATAAATAATTTATAGGTAATTTTTAGTAATTATAATTTTAAAGCAAATAAATGATGTATTAAATACATACACATGCACATTTTTAATAGTTATTACTTATACAAACACACACACCAATACATTCAAACTTATTTTCTTCATTGTTTAAACAGGCGTTGAACGTTGTCCAAAGTTCACGCACGTTCTCCGTTAATGTCAGGGTTATGTATGGAATAATAAAATGCATTGTTTATTTGTTGTAACTTTGGTATGAGTTATATCCATGTTTTCTGTACTTTGAGGTTATGAATGTGATAAGTCTGCACGTGATGTAAACTTATTTTCTTAATTTTCTTTCTATGTGTTTGAGAAAGAGTAAGTATGTTTGTCCTTCGTTATCTCTGCAGAATGGAAGACCACCGCATCCCTAAACGACTCTTGTATGGCCAACTAAGCGAAGGAAAGCGCTCTCAGGGTTGTCAAAGATAGCGCTTCAGGGACACCCTCAAAGCTTCTCTAAAGACGTTTAGCATAGACCCAGCCACCTGGGAGACAGAGGCACATGACAGAGCATCATGGCGTCGCGCTGTGAAAACTGGCTCACAGGTTGCTGAGGAAAAAAGAATAACGCTGGCAGAAGAATAACGCCAGAGAAGAAAAGCAAGTCAAACGACACTAGCTCCAGCTGGAATAACCTGCCAAGTGTGCGGCCGAACATTCCGGGCTTACATAGGTCTCACCAGCCACAAGAGGAGGCATGAAACCCCAGTGCAAAGCCCTCAGCCCCCTGGATGACAAAGTGGTCATCCTCGAACCACGATGGACGAACTATATCTATATATCTCTTTGTGGAACAAGAAGTTAGATCGTAATAAATACAAGTGTATCTGAGATATTGTATTTTGAACGTATTGAAAATTGTATATTTCAAGTATGATTGGCCCTTCAACTTGTTTTTTTAAAGTATTCTCTTATAAAGATCCAGTCTTTGTTTTGTATTCAAATAATCAATCACATTCCATGTTTGTAAAAAGTTAAGACTAATGGCCCTTCTACAGTCATTCGAAAGTACACACGACTTGTTTTGTTTGGTTATTAATTATAGTAGTTGGATTTCCTTTCAGAATTTGCGATCTATAGAGTAGAAAATGATCTGATCATCTGCTTCGTTAACGAACAATGTTGCCAGCACCAGTCTGAAAGTGTTTTTTTTACCCAAATTACGATACAAAACTGGGTTTGGATGGACTTAGAATAGCTAAGGACAATTATGAAATTGTAATATCTTTATCGAGATATCAAACCAAGATTTCAGTGTCGGGAGCCTAACGGTTGACTGGTTACTCTTTATGTAGTATTATTCAGCAAAATAATGGACATTAGGTTCTTCAAAATATATAAAGAACGTATAAAACGTATATTTGGTTGTTTATAAAAACGTACAAGTTTTAATAACTTTTAATTGTAGGTTTCAAAAATAATTAGAAGATAATGGATGTTTTAGATTTTTTATAATATACAATTGTAAAATATTTATCTATATATTATGCCTATTTAATTCTAAAACTAAAACAAATATTTTTTTATTATAAAAAATGCAAAACTTTTCTTTAGAAAATGTCAATAGAGTTCTCTATGTCACTCTGTTACGAAAATAATGTACGGAAAGGTCAACCTTCAAAGGTAGATAACTGTTGGAAAAAAGGTTTATCTATTTTTAATATGTATAAGTATTACTAGACTAACAATTTTAAAGGTCAACCGTAAGAAAATATGACACATAAAACCTTTTTTTTTTGTTTTGCTTATTCTTTTAGAATAATCTATAACGTCTTAGTTATTTAAAGTTACAGATTTAAAAAACAATGTTTATGAAGTATAGCCGAAAAAGAAAATTAAGATTTATCATTCAAAAAGAAAATTTATTTAAAAGTAATTTATATAGACTCCAATTTTAAATGTTCATATAGGACGTGTGGCTTTGTCCGTTAAATGGTGGCTTTTGAAGCCAAAGGTACGAGGTTCAAATCTCTCTGTAAGCACAAACATATACAAATTTTTTTTGTCGAAAACAAAAAACAAAAATCTGTACAACAAAATCGTAAGTAAATAATGATAATTTTGTCTAAATATATATATATATATATATTCTTAGAAAAAAAACAATAGCAAGTCCAATGTATTGTTTTTTATTGTTCATATACATTTTCAAAAACATTTATGTCTTAAAGTGAACAGATATCTAGAACTTTTTTTTTTCTTTTTTTTTTAGGAAACCTCAGCTTTTTAGCTTTTGACTTCAGTTGTCTAGCTTAGTACATCCTAGGAATCCTTGGGCTTTTGCCTCTTTTCTTTGCCTCTTTTTTGTGCGCTGCCTCTTTTTTGGGCTCTTGGCCTCTATATTGGGCTTCTTTTTATTTTTTATTTTTTTTTTAATTGTTTTTTTCAAAGAAAACACACAAAGCATCATTCTAAATTACTAATAACGCAAGGAAAATTTCATAAAAAAAAACAAAACATTTTTATCAAAGTAATATTCCAGGATTTACAGTATAAACGCGGAGTAGGCTGCATCGAAGATTCATAAAATGGTGACAGCGGGGAGTCCAGAAACTGATGACAACAGAGGTTCAAAAAAATGATGACAGCAAAGGTCAGGAAAAAGGTGACAGCAAAGGTCCATAAAATGATGACAGCAAATGTCCAGAAATTGGTGAAAAAAACATTCACAAAATATTTTGAAAGTGTTCCTTTTTAAGATAAAATTTATTTTTATTATTATTTATTGTAATAGTGTTTTTTTTTTAATTTTCTATTTTTGTTTTATTTTTTTTAACAATTTAGTAGTCCATTTGGTACATTTTCATGAAATCCAGTCCTGTTTGGGTTGTCTTAAAAATTTATTAATTTGGTCAAAGGGATGTAACCAAAAGAAATTGTCAGCTTGCATCTTCCAGTCCTAATTGTCTCTCTTGTTGAAAAAAAAATTAATAAATAATTTATAGGTAATTTTTAGTAATTATAATTTTAAAGCAAATAAATGATGTATTAAATACATACACATGCACATTTTTAATAGTTATTACTTATACAAACACACACACCAATACATTCAAACTTATTTTCTTCATTGTTTAAACAGGCGTTGAACGTTGTCCAAAGTTCACGTACGTTCTCCGTTAATGTCAGGGTTATGTATGGAATAATAAAATGCATTGTTTATTTGTTGTAACTTTGGTATGAGTTATATCCATGTTTTCTGTACTTTGAGGTTATGAATGTGATAAGTCTGCACGTGATGTAAACTTATTTTCTTAATTTTCTTTCTATGTGTTTGAGAAAGAGTAAGTATGTTTGTCCTTCGTTATCTCTGCAGAATGGAAGACCACCGCATCCCTAAACGACTCTTGTATGGCCAACTAAGCGAAGGAAAGCGCTCTCAGGGTTGTCAAAGATAGCGCTTCAGGGACACCCTCAAAGCTTCTCTAAAGACGTTTAGCATAGACCCAGCCACCTGGGAGACAGAGGCACATGACAGAGCATCATGGCGTCGCGCTGTGAAAACTGGCTCACAGGTTGCTGAGGAAAAAAGAATAACGCTGGCAGAAGAATAACGCCAGAGAAGAAAAGCAAGTCAAACGACACTAGCTCCAGCTGGAATAACCTGCCAAGTGTGCGGCCGAACATTCCGGGCTTACATAGGTCTCACCAGCCACAAGAGGAGGCATGAAACCCCAGTGCAAAGCCCTCAGCCCCCTGGATGACAAAGTGGTCATCCTCGAACCACGATGGACGAACTATATCTATATATCTCTTTGTGGAACAAGAAGTTAGATCGTAATAAATACAAGTGTATCTGAGATATTGTATTTTGAACGTATTGAAAATTGTATATTTCAAGTATGATTGGCCCTTCAACTTGTTTTTTTAAAGTATTCTCTTATAAAGATCCAGTCTTTGTTTTGTATTCAAATAATCAATCACATTCCATGTTTGTAAAAAGTTAAGACTAATGGCCCTTCTACAGTCATTCGAAAGTACACACGACTTGTTTTGTTTGGTTATTAATTATAGTAGTTGGATTTCCTTTCAGAATTTGCGATCTATAGAGTAGAAAATGATCTGATCATCTGCTTCGTTAACGAACAATGTTGCCAGCACCAGTCTGAAAGTGTTTTTTTTACCCAAATTACGATACAAAACTGGGTTTGGATGGACTTAGAATAGCTAAGGACAATTATGAAATTGTAATATCTTTATCGAGATATCAAACCAAGATTTCAGTGTCGGGAGCCTAACGGTTGACTGGTTACTCTTTATGTAGTATTATTCAGCAAAATAATGGACATTAGGTTCTTCAAAATATATAAAGAACGTATAAAACGTATATTTGGTTGTTTATAAAAACGTACAAGTTTTAATAACTTTTAATTGTAGGTTTCAAAAATAATTAGAAGATAATGGATGTTTTAGATTTTTTATAATATACAATTGTAAAATATTTATCTATATATTATGCCTATTTAATTCTAAAACTAAAACAAATATTTTTTTATTATAAAAAATGCAAAACTTTTCTTTAGAAAATGTCAATAGAGTTCTCTATGTCACTCTGTTACGAAAATAATGTACGGAAAGGTCAACCTTCAAAGGTAGATAACTGTTGGAAAATAGGTTTATCTATTTTTAATATGTATAAGTATTACTAGACTAACAATTTTAAAGGTCAACCGTAAGAAAATATGACACATAAAACCTTTTTTTTTTGTTTTGCTTATTCTTTTAGAATAATCTATAACGTCTTAGTTATTTAAAGTTACAGATTTAAAAAACAATGTTTATGAAGTATAGCCGAAAAAGAAAATTAAGATTTATCATTCAAAAAGAAAATTTATTTAAAAGTAATTTATATAGACTCCAATTTTAAATGTTCATATAGGACGTGTGGCTTTGTCCGTTAAATGGTGGCTTTTGAAGCCAAAGGTACGAGGTTCAAATCTCTCTGTAAGCACAAACATATACAAATTTTTTTTGTCGAAAACAAAAAACAAAAATCTGTACAACAAAATCGTAAGTAAATAATGATAATTTTGTCTAAATATATATATATATATATATTCTTAGAAAAAAAAACAATAGCAAGTCCAATGTATTGTTTTTTATTGTTCATATACATTTTCAAAAACATTTATGTCTTAAAGTGAACAGATATCTAGAACTTTTTTTTTTCTTTTTTTTTTAGGAAACCTCAGCTTTTTAGCTTTTGACTTCAGTTGTCTAGCTTAGTACATCCTAGGAATCCTTGGGCTTTTGCCTCTTTTCTTTGCCTCTTTTTTGTGCGCTGCCTCTTTTTTGGGCTCTTGGCCTCTATATTGGGCTTCTTTTTATTTTTTATTTTTTTTTTTATTGTTTTTTTCAAAGAAAACACACAAAGCATCATTCTAAATTACTAATAACGCAAGGAAAATTTCATAAAAAAAAAAAAAACATTTTTATCAAAGTAATATTCCAGGATTTACAGTATAAACGCGGAGTAGGCTGCATCGAAGATTCATAAAATGGTGACAGCGGGGAGTCCAGAAACTGATGACAACAGAGGTTCAAAAAAATGATGACAGCAAAGGTCAGGAAAAAGGTGACAGCAAAGGTCCATAAAATGATGACAGCAAATGTCCAGAAATTGGTGAAAAAAACATTCACAAAATATTTTGAAAGTGTTCCTTTTTAAGATAAAATTTATTTTTATTATTATTTATTGTAATAGTGTTTTTTTTTTAATTTTCTATTTTTGTTTTATTTTTTTTAACAATTTAGTAGTCCATTTGGTACATTTTCATGAAATCCAGTCCTGTTTGGGTTGTCTTAAAAATTTATTAATTTGGTCAAAGGGATGTAACCAAAAGAAATTGTCAGCTTGCATCTTCCAGTCCTAATTGTCTCTCTTGTTGAAAAAAAAATTAATAAATAATTTATAGGTAATTTTTAGTAATTATAATTTTAAAGCAAATAAATGATGTATTAAATACATACACATGCACATTTTTAATAGTTATTACTTATACAAACACACACACCAATACATTCAAACTTATTTTCTTCATTGTTTAAACAGGCGTTGAACGTTGTCCAAAGTTCACGTACGTTCTCCGTTAATGTCAGGGTTATGTATGGAATAATAAAATGCATTGTTTATTTGTTGTAACTTTGGTATGAGTTATATCCATGTTTTCTGTACTTTGAGGTTATGAATGTGATAAGTCTGCACGTGATGTAAACTTATTTTCTTAATTTTCTTTCTATGTGTTTGAGAAAGAGTAAGTATGTTTGTCCTTCGTTATCTCTGCAGAATGGAAGACCACCGCATCCCTAAACGACTCTTGTATGGCCAACTAAGCGAAGGAAAGCGCTCTCAGGGTTGTCAAAGATAGCGCTTCAGGGACACCCTCAAAGCTTCTCTAAAGACGTTTAGCATAGACCCAGCCACCTGGGAGACAGAGGCACATGACAGAGCATCATGGCGTCGCGCTGTGAAAACTGGCTCACAGGTTGCTGAGGAAAAAAGAATAACGCTGGCAGAAGAATAACGCCAGAGAAGAAAAGCAAGTCAAACGACACTAGCTCCAGCTGGAATAACCTGCCAAGTGTGCGGCCGAACATTCCGGGCTTACATAGGTCTCACCAGCCACAAGAGGAGGCATGAAACCCCAGTGCAAAGCCCTCAGCCCCCTGGATGACAAAGTGGTCATCCTCGAACCACGATGGACGAACTATATCTATATATCTCTTTGTGGAACAAGAAGTTAGATCGTAATAAATACAAGTGTATCTGAGATATTGTATTTTGAACGTATTGAAAATTGTATATTTCAAGTATGATTGGCCCTTCAACTTGTTTTTTTAAAGTATTCTCTTATAAAGATCCAGTCTTTGTTTTGTATTCAAATAATCAATCACATTCCATGTTTGTAAAAAGTTAAGACTAATGGCCCTTCTACAGTCATTCGAAAGTACACACGACTTGTTTTGTTTGGTTATTAATTATAGTAGTTGGATTTCCTTTCAGAATTTGCGATCTATAGAGTAGAAAATGATCTGATCATCTGCTTCGTTAACGAACAATGTTGCCAGCACCAGTCTGAAAGTGTTTTTTTTACCCAAATTACGATACAAAACTGGGTTTGGATGGACTTAGAATAGCTAAGGACAATTATGAAATTGTAATATCTTTATCGAGATATCAAACCAAGATTTCAGTGTCGGGAGCCTAACGGTTGACTGGTTACTCTTTCTGTAGTATTATTCAGCAAAATAATGGACATTAGGTTCTTCAAAATATATAAAGAACGTATAAAACGTATATTTGGTTGTTTATAAAAACGTACAAGTTTTAATAACTTTTAATTGTAGGTTTCAAAAATAATTAGAAGATAATGGATGTTTTAGATTTTTTATAATATACAATTGTAAAATATTTATCTATATATTATGCCTATTTAATTCTAAAACTAAAACAAATATTTTTTTATTATAAAAAATGCAAAACTTTTCTTTAGAAAATGTCAATAGAGTTCTCTATGTCACTCTGTTACGAAAATAATGTACGGAAAGGTCAACCTTCAAAGGTAGATAACTGTTGGAAAATAGGTTTATCTATTTTTAATATGTATAAGTATTACTAGACTAACAATTTTAAAGGTCAACCGTAAGAAAATATGACACATAAAACCTTTTTTTTTTGTTTTGCTTATTCTTTTAGAATAATCTATAACGTCTTAGTTATTTAAAGTTACAGATTTAAAAAACAATGTTTATGAAGTATAGCCGAAAAAGAAAATTAAGATTTATCATTCAAAAAGAAAATTTATTTAAAAGTAATTTATATAGACTCCAATTTTAAATGTTCATATAGGACGTGTGGCTTTGTCCGTTAAATGGTGGCTTTTGAAGCCAAAGGTACGAGGTTCAAATCTCTCTGTAAGCACAAACATATACAAATTTTTTTTGTCGAAAACAAAAAACAAAAATCTGTACAACAAAATCGTAAGTAAATAATGATAATTTTGTCTAAATATATATATATATATATATTCTTAGAAAAAAAAACAATAGCAAGTCCAATGTATTGTTTTTTATTGTTCATATACATTTTCAAAAACATTTATGTCTTAAAGTGAACAGATATCTAGAACTTTTTTTTTTCTTTTTTTTTTAGGAAACCTCAGCTTTTTAGCTTTTGACTTCAGTTGTCTAGCTTAGTACATCCTAGGAATCCTTGGGCTTTTGCCTCTTTTCTTTGCCTCTTTTTTGTGCGCTGCCTCTTTTTTGGGCTCTTGGCCTCTATATTGGGCTTCTTTTTATTTTTTATTTTTTTTTTAATTGTTTTTTTCAAAGAAAACACACAAAGCATCATTCTAAATTACTAATAACGCAAGGAAAATTTCATAAAAAAAAAAAAAACATTTTTATCAAAGTAATATTCCAGGATTTACAGTATAAACGCGGAGTAGGCTGCATCGAAGATCCATAAAATGGTGACAGAGGGGAGTCCAGAAACTGATGACAGCAGAGGTTCAAAAAAAATGATGACAGCAAAGGTCAGGAAAAAGGTGACAGCAAAGGTCCATAAAATGATGACAGCAAATGTCCAGAAATTGGTGAAAAAAACATTCACAAAATATTTTGAAAGTGTTCCTTTTTAAGATAAAATTATTTTTATTATTATTTATTGTAATAGTGTTGTTTTTTTAATTTTCTGTTTTTTGTTTTATTTTTTTTTAACAATTTAGTAGTCCATTTGGTACATTTTCATGAAATCCTGTCCTGTTTGGGTTGTCTTGAAAATTTATTAATTTGGTCAAAGGGATGTAACCAAAAGAAATTGTCAGCTTGCATCTTCCAGTCCTAATTGTCTCTCTTGTTGAAAAAAAAATTAATAAATAATTTATAGGTAATTTTTAGTAATTATAATTTTAAAGCAAATAAATGATGTATTAAATACATACACATGCACATTTTTAATAGTTATTACTTATACAAACACACACACCAATACATTCAAACTTATTTTCTTCATTGTTTAAACAGGCGTTGAACGTTGTCCAAAGTTTATCTATGTTCTCCGTTAATGTCAGGGATATGTATGGAATAAAAAAATGCATTGTTTATTTGTTGTAACTTTGGTATGAGTTATATCCATGTTTTCTGTACTTTGAGGTTATGAATGTGATAAGTCTGCACGTGATGTAAACTTATTTTCTTAATTTTCTTTCTATGTGTTTGAGAAAGAGTAAGTATGTTTGTCCTTCGTTATCTCTGCAGAATGGAAGACCACCGCATCCCTAAACGACTCTTGTATGGCCAACTAAGCGAAGGAAAGCGCTCTCAGGGTTGTCAAAGATAGCGCTTCAGGGACACCCTCAAAGCTTCTCTAAAGACGTTTAGCATAGACCCAGCCACCTGGGAGACAGAGGCACATGACAGAGCATCATGGCGTCGCGCTGTGAAAACTGGCTCACAGGTTGCTGAGGAAAAAAGAATAACGCTGGCAGAAGAATAACGCCAGAGAAGAAAAGCAAGTCAAACGACACCAGCTCCAGCTGGAATAACCTGCCAAGTGTGCGGCCGAACATTCCGGGCTCACATAGGTCTCACCAGCCACATGAGGAGGCTTAAAACCCCAGTGCAAAGCCCTCAGCCCCCTGGATGACAAAGTGGTCATCCTCGAACCACGATGGACGAACTATATCTATATATCTCTTTGTGGAACAAGAAGTTAGATCGTAATAAATACAAGTGTATCTGAGATATTGTATTTTGAACGTATTGAAAATTGTATATTTCAAGTATGATTGGCCCTTCAACTTGTTTTTTTAAAGTATTCTCTTATAAAGATCCAGTCTTTGTTTTGTATTCAAATAATCAATCACATTCCATGTTTGTAAAAAGTTAAGACTAATGGCCCTTCTACAGTCATTCGAAAGTACACACGACTTGTTTTGTTTGGTTATTAATTATAGTAGTTGGATTTCCTTTCAGAATTTGCGATCTATAGAGTAGAAAATGATCTGATCATCTGCTTCGTTAACGAACAATGTTGCCAGCACCAGTCTGAAAGTGTTTTTTTTACCCAAATTACGATACAAAACTGGGTTTGGATGGACTTAGAATAGCTAAGGACAATTATGAAATTGTAATATCTTTGTCGAGATATCAAACCAAGATTTCAGTGTCGGGAGCCTAACGGTTGACTGGTTACTCTTTATGTAGTATTATTCTGCAAAATAATGGACATTAGGTTCTTCAAAATATATAAAGAACGTATAAAACGTATATTTGGTTGTTTATAAAAACGTACAAGTTTTAATAACTTTTAATTGTAGGTTTCAAAAATAATTAGAAGATAATGGATGTTTTAGATTTTTTATAATATACAATTGTAAAATATTTATCTATATATTATGCCTATTTAATTCTAAAACTAAAACAAATATTTTTTTATTATAAAAAATGCAAAAATTTTCTTTAGAAAATGTCAATAGAGTTCTCTATGTCACTCTGTTACGAAAATAATGTACGGAAAGGTCAACCTTCAAAGGTAGATAACTGTTGGAAAATAGGTTTATCTATTTTTAATATGTATAAGTATTACTAGACTAACAATTTTAAAGGTCAACCGTAAGAAAATATGACACATAAAACCTTTTTTTTTTGTTTTGCTTATTCTTTTAGAATAATCTATAACGTCTTAGTTATTTAAAGTTACAGATTTAAAAAACAATGTTTATGAAGTATAGCCGAAAAAGAAAATTAAGATTTATCATTCAAAAAGAAAATTTATTTAAAAGTAATTTATATAGACTCCAATTTTAAATGTTCATATAGGACGTGTGGCTTTGTCCGTTAAATGGTGGCTTTTGAAGCCAAAGGTACGAGGTTCAAATCTCTCTGTAAGCACAAACATATACAAATTTTTTTTGTCGAAAACAAAAAACAAAAATCTGTACAACAAAATCGTAAGTAAATAATGATAATTTTGTCTAAATATATATATATATATATATATTCTTAGAAAAAAAAACAATAGCAAGTCCAATGTATTGTTTTTTATTGTTCATATACATTTTCAAAAACATTTATGTCTTAAAGTGAACAGATATCTAGAACTTTTTTTTTTCTTTTTTTTTTAGGAAACCTCAGCTTTTTAGCTTTTGACTTCAGTTGTCTAGCTTAGTACATCCTAGGAATCCTTGGGCTTTTGCCTCTTTTCTTTGCCTCTTTTTTGTGCGCTGCCTCTTTTTTGGGCTCTTGGCCTCTATATTGGGCTTCTTTTTATTTTTTATTTTTTTTTTAATTGTTTTTTTCAAAGAAAACACACAAAGCATCATTCTAAATTACTAATAACGCAAGGAAAATTTCATAAAAAAAAAAAAAACATTTTTATCAAAGTAATATTCCAGGATTTACAGTATAAACGCGGAGTAGGCTGCATCGAAGATCCATAAAATGGTGACAGAGGGGAGTCCAGAAACTGATGACAGCAGAGGTTCAAAAAAAATGATGACAGCAAAGGTCAGGAAAAAGGTGACAGCAAAGGTCCATAAAATGATGACAGCAAATGTCCAGAAATTGGTGAAAAAAACATTCACAAAATATTTTGAAAGTGTTCCTTTTTAAGATAAAATTATTTTTATTATTATTTATTGTAATAGTGTTGTTTTTTTAATTTTCTGTTTTTTGTTTTATTTTTTTTTAACAATTTAGTAGTCCATTTGGTACATTTTCATGAAATCCTGTCCTGTTTGGGTTGTCTTGAAAATTTATTAATTTGGTCAAAGGGATGTAACCAAAAGAAATTGTCAGCTTGCATCTTCCAGTCCTAATTGTCTCTCTTGTTGAAAAAAAAATTAATAAATAATTTATAGGTAATTTTTAGTAATTATAATTTTAAAGCAAATAAATGATGTATTAAATACATACACATGCACATTTTTAATAGTTATTACTTATACAAACACACACACCAATACATTCAAACTTATTTTCTTCATTGTTTAAACAGGCGTTGAACGTTGTCCAAAGTTTATCTATGCTCTCCGTTAATGTCAGGGATATGTATGGAATAAAAAAATGCATTGTTTATTTGTTGTAACTTTGGTATGAGTTATATCCATGTTTTCTGTACTTTGAGGTTATGAATGTGATAAGTCTGCACGTGATGTAAACTTATTTTCTTAATTTTCTTTCTATGTGTTTGAGAAAGAGTAAGTATGTTTGTCCTTCGTTATCTCTGCAGAATGGAAGACCACCGCATCCCTAAACGACTCTTGTATGGCCAACTAAGCGAAGGAAAGCGCTCTCAGGGTTGTCAAAGATAGCGCTTCAGGGACACCCTCAAAGCTTCTCTAAAGACGTTTAGCATAGACCCAGCCACCTGGGAGACAGAGGCACATGACAGAGCATCATGGCGTCGCGCTGTGAAAACTGGCTCACAGGTTGCTGAGGAAAAAAGAATAACGCTGGCAGAAGAATAACGCCAGAGAAGAAAAGCAAGTCAAACGACACCAGCTCCAGCTGGAATAACCTGCCAAGTGTGCGGCCGAACATTCCGGGCTCACATAGGTCTCACCAGCCACATGAGGAGGCTTAAAACCCCAGTGCAAAGCCCTCAGCCCCCTGGATGACAAAGTGGTCATCCTCGAACCACGATGGACGAACTATATCTATATATCTCTTTGTGGAACAAGAAGTTAGATCGTAATAAATACAAGTGTATCTGAGATATTGTATTTTGAACGTATTGAAAATTGTATATTTCAAGTATGATTGGCCCTTCAACTTGTTTTTTTAAAGTATTCTCTTATAAAGATCCAGTCTTTGTTTTGTATTCAAATAATCAATCACATTCCATGTTTGTAAAAAGTTAAGACTAATGGCCCTTCTACAGTCATTCGAAAGTACACACGACTTGTTTTGTTTGGTTATTAATTATAGTAGTTGGATTTCCTTTCAGAATTTGCGATCTATAGAGTAGAAAATGATCTGATCATCTGCTTCGTTAACGAACAATGTTGCCAGCACCAGTCTGAAAGTGTTTTTTTTACCCAAATTACGATACAAAACTGGGTTTGGATGGACTTAGAATAGCTAAGGACAATTATGAAATTGTAATATCTTTGTCGAGATATCAAACCAAGATTTCAGTGTCGGGAGCCTAACGGTTGACTGGTTACTCTTTATGTAGTATTATTCTGCAAAATAATGGACATTAGGTTCTTCAAAATATATAAAGAACGTATAAAACGTATATTTGGTTGTTTATAAAAACGTACAAGTTTTAATAACTTTTAATTGTAGGTTTCAAAAATAATTAGAAGATAATGGATGTTTTAGATTTTTTATAATATACAATTGTAAAATATTTATCTATATATTATGCCTATTTAATTCTAAAACTAAAACAAATATTTTTTTATTATAAAAAATGCAAAAATTTTCTTTAGAAAATGTCAATAGAGTTCTCTATGTCACTCTGTTACGAAAATAATGTACGGAAAGGTCAACCTTCAAAGGTAGATAACTGTTGGAAAATAGGTTTATCTATTTTTAATATGTATAAGTATTACTAGACTAACAATTTTAAAGGTCAACCGTAAGAAAATATGACACATAAAACCTTTTTTTTTTGTTTTGCTTATTCTTTTAGAATAATCTATAACGTCTTAGTTATTTAAAGTTACAGATTTAAAAAACAATGTTTATGAAGTATAGCCGAAAAAGAAAATTAAGATTTATCATTCAAAAAGAAAATTTATTTAAAAGTAATTTATATAGACTCCAATTTTAAATGTTCATATAGGACGTGTGGCTTTGTCCGTTAAATGGTGGCTTTTGAAGCCAAAGGTACGAGGTTCAAATCTCTCTGTAAGCACAAACATATACAAATTTTTTTTGTCGAAAACAAAAAACAAAAATCTGTACAACAAAATCGTAAGTAAATAATGATAATTTTGTCTAAATATATATATATATATATATTCTTAGAAAAAAAAACAATAGCAAGTCCAATGTATTGTTTTTTATTGTTCATATACATTTTCAAAAACATTTATGTCTTAAAGTGAACAGATATCTAGAACTTTTTTTTTTCTTTTTTTTTTAGGAAACCTCAGCTTTTTAGCTTTTGACTTCAGTTGTCTAGCTTAGTACATCCTAGGAATCCTTGGGCTTTTGCCTCTTTTCTTTGCCTCTTTTTTGTGCGCTGCCTCTTTTTTGGGCTCTTGGCCTCTATATTGGGCTTCTTTTTATTTTTTATTTTTTTTTTAATTGTTTTTTTCAAAGAAAACACACAAAGCATCATTCTAAATTACTAATAACGCAAGGAAAATTTCATAAAAAAAAAAAAAACATTTTTATCAAAGTAATATTCCAGGATTTACAGTATAAACGCGGAGTAGGCTGCATCGAAGATTCATAAAATGGTGACAGCGGGGAGTCCAGAAACTGATGACAACAGAGGTTCAAAAAAATGATGACAGCAAAGGTCAGGAAAAAGGTGACAGCAAAGGTCCATAAAATGATGACAGCAAATGTCCAGAAATTGGTGAAAAAAACATTCACAAAATATTTTGAAAGTGTTCCTTTTTAAGATAAAATTTATTTTTATTATTATTTATTGTAATAGTGTTTTTTTTTTAATTTTCTATTTTTGTTTTATTTTTTTTAACAATTTAGTAGTCCATTTGGTACATTTTCATGAAATCCAGTCCTGTTTGGGTTGTCTTAAAAATTTATTAATTTGGTCAAAGGGATGTAACCAAAAGAAATTGTCAGCTTGCATCTTCCAGTCCTAATTGTCTCTCTTGTTGAAAAAAAAATTAATAAATAATTTATAGGTAATTTTTAGTAATTATAATTTTAAAGCAAATAAATGATGTATTAAATACATACACATGCACATTTTTAATAGTTATTACTTATACAAACACACACACCAATACATTCAAACTTATTTTCTTCATTGTTTAAACAGGCGTTGATCGTTGTCCAAAGTTCACGTACGTTCTCCGTTAATGTCAGGGTTATGTATGGAATAATAAAATGCATTGTTTATTTGTTGTAACTTTGGTATGAGTTATATCCATGTTTTCTGTACTTTGAGGTTATGAATGTGATAAGTCTGCACGTGATGTAAACTTATTTTCTTAATTTTCTTTCTATGTGTTTGAGAAAGAGTAAGTATGTTTGTCCTTCGTTATCTCTGCAGAATGGAAGACCACCGCATCCCTAAACGACTCTTGTATGGCCAACTAAGCGAAGGAAAGCGCTCTCAGGGTTGTCAAAGATAGCGCTTCAGGGACACCCTCAAAGCTTCTCTAAAGACGTTTAGCATAGACCCAGCCACCTGGGAGACAGAGGCACATGACAGAGCATCATGGCGTCGCGCTGTGAAAACTGGCTCACAGGTTGCTGAGGAAAAAAGAATAACGCTGGCAGAAGAATAACGCCAGAGAAGAAAAGCAAGTCAAACGACACCAGCTCCAGCTGGAATAACCTGCCAAGTGTGCGGCCGAACATTCCGGGCTCACATAGGTCTCACCAGCCACATGAGGAGGCTTAAAACCCCAGTGCAAAGCCCTCAGCCCCCTGGATGACAAAGTGGTCATCCTCGAACCACGATGGACGAACTATATCTATATATCTCTTTGTGGAACAAGAAGTTAGATCGTAATAAATACAAGTGTATCTGAGATATTGTATTTTGAACGTATTGAAAATTGTATATTTCAAGTATGATTGGCCCTTCAACTTGTTTTTTTAAAGTATTCTCTTATAAAGATCCAGTCTTTGTTTTGTATTCAAATAATCAATCACATTCCATGTTTGTAAAAAGTTAAGACTAATGGCCCTTCTACAGTCATTCGAAAGTACACACGACTTGTTTTGTTTGGTTATTAATTATAGTAGTTGGATTTCCTTTCAGAATTTGCGATCTATAGAGTAGAAAATGATCTGATCATCTGCTTCGTTAACGAACAATGTTGCCAGCACCAGTCTGAAAGTGTTTTTTTTACCCAAATTACGATACAAAACTGGGTTTGGATGGACTTAGAATAGCTAAGGACAATTATGAAATTGTAATATCTTTGTCGAGATATCAAACCAAGATTTCAGTGTCGGGAGCCTAACGGTTGACTGGTTACTCTTTATGTAGTATTATTCTGCAAAATAATGGACATTAGGTTCTTCAAAATATATAAAGAACGTATAAAACGTATATTTGGTTGTTTATAAAAACGTACAAGTTTTAATAACTTTTAATTGTAGGTTTCAAAAATAATTAGAAGATAATGGATGTTTTAGATTTTTTATAATATACAATTGTAAAATATTTATCTATATATTATGCCTATTTAATTCTAAAACTAAAACAAATATTTTTTTATTATAAAAAATGCAAAAATTTTCTTTAGAAAATGTCAATAGAGTTCTCTATGTCACTCTGTTACGAAAATAATGTACGGAAAGGTCAACCTTCAAAGGTAGATAACTGTTGGAAAATAGGTTTATCTATTTTTAATATGTATAAGTATTACTAGACTAACAATTTTAAAGGTCAACCGTAAGAAAATATGACACATAAAACCTTTTTTTTTTGTTTTGCTTATTCTTTTAGAATAATCTATAACGTCTTAGTTATTTAAAGTTACAGATTTAAAAAACAATGTTTATGAAGTATAGCCGAAAAAGAAAATTAAGATTTATCATTCAAAAAGAAAATTTATTTAAAAGTAATTTATATAGACTCCAATTTTAAATGTTCATATAGGACGTGTGGCTTTGTCCGTTAAATGGTGGCTTTTGAAGCCAAAGGTACGAGGTTCAAATCTCTCTGTAAGCACAAACATATACAAATTTTTTTTGTCGAAAACAAAAAACAAAAATCTGTACAACAAAATCGTAAGTAAATAATGATAATTTTGTCTAAATATATATATATATATATATTCTTAGAAAAAAAAACAATAGCAAGTCCAATGTATTGTTTTTTATTGTTCATATACATTTTCAAAAACATTTATGTCTTAAAGTGAACAGATATCTAGAACTTTTTTTTTTCTTTTTTTTTTAGGAAACCTCAGCTTTTTAGCTTTTGACTTCAGTTGTCTAGCTTAGTACATCCTAGGAATCCTTGGGCTTTTGCCTCTTTTCTTTGCCTCTTTTTTGTGCGCTGCCTCTTTTTTGGGCTCTTGGCCTCTATATTGGGCTTCTTTTTATTTTTTATTTTTTTTTTAATTGTTTTTTTCAAAGAAAACACACAAAGCATCATTCTAAATTACTAATAACGCAAGGAAAATTTCATAAAAAAAAAAAAAACATTTTTATCAAAGTAATATTCCAGGATTTACAGTATAAACGCGGAGTAGGCTGCATCGAAGATCCATAAAATGGTGACAGAGGGGAGTCCAGAAACTGATGACAGCAGAGGTTCAAAAAAAATGATGACAGCAAAGGTCAGGAAAAAGGTGACAGCAAAGGTCCATAAAATGATGACAGCAAATGTCCAGAAATTGGTGAAAAAAACATTCACAAAATATTTTGAAAGTGTTCCTTTTTAAGATAAAATTATTTTTATTATTATTTATTGTAATAGTGTTGTTTTTTTAATTTTCTGTTTTTTGTTTTATTTTTTTTTAACAATTTAGTAGTCCATTTGGTACATTTTCATGAAATCCTGTCCTGTTTGGGTTGTCTTGAAAATTTATTAATTTGGTCAAAGGGATGTAACCAAAAGAAATTGTCAGCTTGCATCTTCCAGTCCTAATTGTCTCTCTTGTTGAAAAAAAAATTAATAAATAATTTATAGGTAATTTTTAGTAATTATAATTTTAAAGCAAATAAATGATGTATTAAATACATACACATGCACATTTTTAATAGTTATTACTTATACAAACACACACACCAATACATTCAAACTTATTTTCTTCATTGTTTAAACAGGCGTTGAACGTTGTCCAAAGTTTATCTATGCTCTCCGTTAATGTCAGGGATATGTATGGAATAAAAAAATGCATTGTTTATTTGTTGTAACTTTGGTATGAGTTATATCCATGTTTTCTGTACTTTGAGGTTATGAATGTGATAAGTCTGCACGTGATGTAAACTTATTTTCTTAATTTTCTTTCTATGTGTTTGAGAAAGAGTAAGTATGTTTGTCCTTCGTTATCTCTGCAGAATGGAAGACCACCGCATCCCTAAACGACTCTTGTATGGCCAACTAAGCGAAGGAAAGCGCTCTCAGGGTTGTCAAAGATAGCGCTTCAGGGACACCCTCAAAGCTTCTCTAAAGACGTTTAGCATAGACCCAGCCACCTGGGAGACAGAGGCACATGACAGAGCATCATGGCGTCGCGCTGTGAAAACTGGCTCACAGGTTGCTGAGGAAAAAAGAATAACGCTGGCAGAAGAATAACGCCAGAGAAGAAAAGCAAGTCAAACGACACCAGCTCCAGCTGGAATAACCTGCCAAGTGTGCGGCCGAACATTCCGGGCTCACATAGGTCTCACCAGCCACATGAGGAGGCTTAAAACCCCAGTGCAAAGCCCTCAGCCCCCTGGATGACAAAGTGGTCATCCTCGAACCACGATGGACGAACTATATCTATATATCTCTTTGTGGAACAAGAAGTTAGATCGTAATAAATACAAGTGTATCTGAGATATTGTATTTTGAACGTATTGAAAATTGTATATTTCAAGTATGATTGGCCCTTCAACTTGTTTTTTTAAAGTATTCTCTTATAAAGATCCAGTCTTTGTTTTGTATTCAAATAATCAATCACATTCCATGTTTGTAAAAAGTTAAGACTAATGGCCCTTCTACAGTCATTCGAAAGTACACACGACTTGTTTTGTTTGGTTATTAATTATAGTAGTTGGATTTCCTTTCAGAATTTGCGATCTATAGAGTAGAAAATGATCTGATCATCTGCTTCGTTAACGAACAATGTTGCCAGCACCAGTCTGAAAGTGTTTTTTTTACCCAAATTACGATACAAAACTGGGTTTGGATGGACTTAGAATAGCTAAGGACAATTATGAAATTGTAATATCTTTGTCGAGATATCAAACCAAGATTTCAGTGTCGGGAGCCTAACGGTTGACTGGTTACTCTTTATGTAGTATTATTCTGCAAAATAATGGACATTAGGTTCTTCAAAATATATAAAGAACGTATAAAACGTATATTTGGTTGTTTATAAAAACGTACAAGTTTTAATAACTTTTAATTGTAGGTTTCAAAAATAATTAGAAGATAATGGATGTTTTAGATTTTTTATAATATACAATTGTAAAATATTTATCTATATATTATGCCTATTTAATTCTAAAACTAAAACAAATATTTTTTTATTATAAAAAATGCAAAAATTTTCTTTAGAAAATGTCAATAGAGTTCTCTATGTCACTCTGTTACGAAAATAATGTACGGAAAGGTCAACCTTCAAAGGTAGATAACTGTTGGAAAATAGGTTTATCTATTTTTAATATGTATAAGTATTACTAGACTAACAATTTTAAAGGTCAACCGTAAGAAAATATGACACATAAAACCTTTTTTTTTTGTTTTGCTTATTCTTTTAGAATAATCTATAACGTCTTAGTTATTTAAAGTTACAGATTTAAAAAACAATGTTTATGAAGTATAGCCGAAAAAGAAAATTAAGATTTATCATTCAAAAAGAAAATTTATTTAAAAGTAATTTATATAGACTCCAATTTTAAATGTTCATATAGGACGTGTGGCTTTGTCCGTTAAATGGTGGCTTTTGAAGCCAAAGGTACGAGGTTCAAATCTCTCTGTAAGCACAAACATATACAAATTTTTTTTGTCGAAAACAAAAAACAAAAATCTGTACAACAAAATCGTAAGTAAATAATGATAATTTTGTCTAAATATATATATATATATATATTCTTAGAAAAAAAAACAATAGCAAGTCCAATGTATTGTTTTTTATTGTTCATATACATTTTCAAAAACATTTATGTCTTAAAGTGAACAGATATCTAGAACTTTTTTTTTTCTTTTTTTTTTAGGAAACCTCAGCTTTTTAGCTTTTGACTTCAGTTGTCTAGCTTAGTACATCCTAGGAATCCTTGGGCTTTTGCCTCTTTTCTTTGCCTCTTTTTTGTGCGCTGCCTCTTTTTTGGGCTCTTGGCCTCTATATTGGGCTTCTTTTTATTTTTTATTTTTTTTTTAATTGTTTTTTTCAAAGAAAACACACAAAGCATCATTCTAAATTACTAATAACGCAAGGAAAATTTCATAAAAAAAAAAAAAACATTTTTATCAAAGTAATATTCCAGGATTTACAGTATAAACGCGGAGTAGGCTGCATCGAAGATCCATAAAATGGTGACAGAGGGGAGTCCAGAAACTGATGACAGCAGAGGTTCAAAAAAAATGATGACAGCAAAGGTCAGGAAAAAGGTGACAGCAAAGGTCCATAAAATGATGACAGCAAATGTCCAGAAATTGGTGAAAAAAACATTCACAAAATATTTTGAAAGTGTTCCTTTTTAAGATAAAATTATTTTTATTATTATTTATTGTAATAGTGTTGTTTTTTTAATTTTCTGTTTTTGTTTTATTTTTTTTTAACAATTTAGTAGTCCATTTGGTACATTTTCATGAAATCCTGTCCTGTTTGGGTTGTCTTGAAAATTTATTAATTTGGTCAAAGGGATGTAACCAAAAGAAATTGTCAGCTTGCATCTTCCAGTCCTAATTGTCTCTCTTGTTGAAAAAAAAATTAATAAATAATTTATAGGTAATTTTTAGTAATTATAATTTTAAAGCAAATAAATGATGTATTAAATACATACACATGCACATTTTTAATAGTTATTACTTATACAAACACACACACCAATACATTCAAACTTATTTTCTTCATTGTTTAAACAGGCGTTGAACGTTGTCCAAAGTTTATCTATGTTCTCCGTTAATGTCAGGGTTATGTATGGAATAAAAAAATGCATTGTTTATTTGTTGTAACTTTGGTATGAGTTATATCCATGTTTTCTGTACTTTGAGGTTATGAATGTGATAAGTCTGCACGTGATGTAAACTTATTTTCTTAATTTTCTTTCTATGTGTTTGAGAAAGAGTAAGTATGTTTGTCCTTCGTTATCTCTGCAGAATGGAAGACCACCGCATCCCTAAACGACTCTTGTATGGCCAACTAAGCGAAGGAAAGCGCTCTCAGGGTTGTCAAAGATAGCGCTTCAGGGACACCCTCAAAGCTTCTCTAAAGACGTTTAGCATAGACCCAGCCACCTGGGAGACAGAGGCACATGACAGAGCATCATGGCGTCGCGCTGTGAAAACTGGCTCACAGGTTGCTGAGGAAAAAAGAATAACGCTGGCAGAAGAATAACGCCAGAGAAGAAAAGCAAGTCAAACGACACCAGCTCCAGCTGGAATAACCTGCCAAGTGTGCGGCCGAACATTCCGGGCTCACATAGGTCTCACCAGCCACATGAGGAGGCTTAAAACCCCAGTGCAAAGCCCTCAGCCCCCTGGATGACAAAGTGGTCATCCTCGAACCACGATGGACGAACTATATCTATATATCTCTTTGTGGAACAAGAAGTTAGATCGTAATAAATACAAGTGTATCTGAGATATTGTATTTTGAACGTATTGAAAATTGTATATTTCAAGTATGATTGGCCCTTCAACTTGTTTTTTTAAAGTATACTCTTATAAAGATTCAGTCTTTGTTTTGTATTCAAATAATCAATCACATTCCATGTTTGTAAAAAGTTAAGACTAGTGGCCCTTCTACAGTCATTCGAAAGTACACACGACTTGTTTTGTTTGGTTATTAATTAAAGTAGTTGGATTTCCTTTTAGAATTTGCGATCTATAGAGTAGAAAATGATCTGATCATCTGCTTTGTTAACGAACAATGTTGCCAGCACCAGTCTGAAAGTGTTTTTTTTTTACCCAAATTACGATACAACTGTACAACGAAATCGTAAGTAATTAATGATAATTTTGTCTAAATATATATATTTATATTTAGAAAAAAAAAACAATAGTAAGTCCAATGTATTGTTTTTTATTGTTCATATACATTTTCAAAAAATTTTATGTCTTAAAGTAAACAGATATCTAGAACTTTTTTTTTTCTTTTTTTTTTTTTTTTTTTTTAGGAAACCTCAGCTTTTTAATTTTTGACTTCAGTTGTCTAGCTTAGTACATCCTAGGAATCATTGGGCTTTTGCCTCTTTTCTTTGCCTCTTTTTTGGTCGTTGCCTCTTTTTTGGGCTCTTGGGGCCCTGAGCACCTGAAGCAAACGGTCCCCCACGTGTTAGACTTCCTCATATCCACGCCCCAAATTACTATGAATCTTCAGTCTCTAGATCTAAATAAAAATAATTAAATATTGTCTTGGTTTCAAGTGAGGCAACCCATAGAAATGTTTTGAAAAATATATGCTTAAACAACTTGTAGCAAAAGTCAATAACAGCCTAGACCCTCACCAATTTGCATACAAAGCAGCTAGAGGAACTGAGGATGCCATTCTTTTGCTTTTGGACCAGCTTTATAAGCATCTCGATATACCCAAAACGTATGCACGAGTCCTCTTAGTAGATTTCTCCTCGGCTTTTAATACCATACAGCCACATCTAATGATAAACAAACTGAGTAACTTAAATGTAAGCCCTTACTTTCAAGCATGGGTTCTAAACTTTTTAACCCAACGGCCCCAGTATGTTAAAGTCAACAACACCAAATCGTCAACTCGAGTACTATTTACGGGTGCTCCACAAGGTTGTGTACTTTCTCCTGTGCTATACACTCTTTACACTAATGACATAAGAAGCATCTATGACTCATTTAAACTCATTAAATTCGCTGATGATACTGCCATAGTCGGTCTTATTTCAGGAGACGAAACTCAGTATCGAAGCTCGATAGAAGAGTTTACAAACTGGTGCACCGACAACTTTCTAGAACTGAATGTAACAAAAACTAAAGAACTTATAATAGATTTTAGAAAGAAAAAACAAACTCTACGTGAACTGCAAATAAACACTACATCTATAGAACAAGTAAAGCCATATAAATATCTAGGCGTTATCATCAACAACAAGCTTTCATGGGAAGACCACCTTGGAACTCTGACAAAGAAAACAGCCCAGCGACTCTTTTTTCTATACAACGTCAACAGTTTTAAATTAAACAAGAAGATCCTTGAGACATTTTACGGCGCGACAGTACAAAATCTGCTAACATACGGAATAAGTTGTTGGCAAGGCAACGCCTCATCTAAACTGTTGCAACGTCTAGAAAACATCATTAAAAAAGCATCAAAAATTACACTCACAACATTACCACATTTAAAGGAACTTTTTGAACAAACGTGCCTAAGAAAAATCGAAAAAATTTTAGAACACAACAGCCACCCGCTCCATCAGAACTACGCCAGGTCGTCGCGAAGTGGGCGACTGCTGTCAATCAAAACAAGAACGGAGCGGTACAAAAACTCGTTCGTACCTCACTCGGTCAGACTCTATCACCGCCATTCATTGATCAGGGAACATGAAATGCATCAAGATATCTGTTTGTAGTCGCTGAATGAACTCTTTATGTTGTCTGTTGTATTTATGTGTATTTTTCTGTTGTGTTGTCTTTATATGAGAAACGAGTCCTTGTAATCACAACAAATTTCCGTAAGGATCAATAAAGCAGTCTTAGTCTTAGTCTTAGTCTTAGTCTAGAAATCATCCCAAACTTTCCCTGTCGTACAAGAAAAGCCGCAAATGTATACAATAAATATTTTAGCTTGAAACCTACCCAGCATAAGAAGTAACTCAAACTAATTTGCATGGTATACTAAGTACTTAAGTGTAAGACAACTTAATTAATTGTATTTTTTTTTTGTTATAAAATAAGATATAAACACTTATACATATAACCACACGCACAATGTATAGTCTGATAGCGATTGTTCATTTATTTGTTAAGAAACAAAACTCATGAACAATTGTCATATTGCAATAACTTTCATTGATTAACTCCCCTAACAATTTTTTTTTAATTCTTCTTTTTTTTTCTCTCTCTCTCTCTCTCTCTCCATTCCACCTTTCCTTAAAAAAAATAATTATAGGTTTGAATTGTGATATTCAACAAATTCTACGAAAGCACAAAAGACAACGTAAAAACAGCGATCTATACAATAATGCCACCATTATTAAACAAAGTGACCATTATGAAGGTTATGTCACAGAAGCGGTCAATTTCCACAATGCGACTACTTAACTGTGATATGTCTCAAAGAATTTCCTTACCCAAGGCTAACCGGAAAAACGTTTGCCGTTTTTACATTTAAAAAAGTCAACACTGTGAAATCTTTAAGTATAACTCACCAGAGGCCCAATTTGTATGAACTAATGGTTTACAATACTAGAGATTGAAGAAAAGACTAGAGATTGAAGACAAGACTAGAGATTGAAGAAAAGACTAGAGATTGAAGACAAGACTAGAGATTGAAGACAAGACTAGAGATTGAAGAAAAGACTAAAGATTGAAGACAAGACTAGAGATTGAAGAAAAGACTAAAGATTGAAGACAAGACTAGAGATTGAAGACAAGACTAGAGATTGAAGAAAAGACTAGAGATTGAAGACAAGACTAGAGATTGAAGAAAAGACTAGAGATTGAAGACAAGACTAGAGATTGAAGACAAGACTAGAGATTGAAGAAAAGACTAGAGATTGAAGTAAAGACTAGAGATTGAAGACAAGACTAGAGATTGAAGAAAAGACTAGAGATTGAAAACTAGACTAGAGATTGAAGAAAAGAGATTGAAAACTAGACTAGAGATTGAAGAAAAGACTAGAGATTGAAGAAAAGAGATTGAAAACTAGACTAGAGATTGAAGAAAAGACTAGAGATTGAAGTAAAGACTAGAGATTGAAGACAAGACTAGAGATTGAAGAAAAGACTAGAGATTGAAGACAAGACTAGAGATTGAAGAAAAGAGATTGAAAACTAGACTAGAGATTGAAGAAAAGACTAGAGATTGAAGAAAAGAGATTGAAAACTAGACTAGAGATTGAAGAAAAGACTAGAGATTGAAAACTAGACTAGATATTGAAGAAAAGACTAAAGATTGAAGACAAGACTAGAGATTGAAGAAAAGACTAGAGATTGAAAACTAGACTAGAGATTGAAGAAAAGACTAGAGATTGAAAACTAGACTAGAGATTGAAGAAAAGACTAGAGATTGAAGACAAGACTAGAGATTGAAGAAAAGACTAGAGATTGAGAACTAGACTAGAGATTGAAGAAAATACTAGAGATTGAAGAAAAGACTAGAGATTGAAGACAAGACTAGAGATTGAAGAAAAGACGAGATTGAAAACTAGACTAGAGATTGAAGACTACAGATCAAAGGTGTACTCCATTGCAGATGAGTAGAGATTGAAGACAAGACGAGCGTGAATGTGTTTCACAAACAAAACAAGTTTAAATAATATGAATAAATTGAAAACCTCCTTACGTAACTAATTCGAGACCCACAGACGCATTTTCATTGAGTGTTTTCACTTCTGAAATACCACAACAAGACGAACCAAGTAAGATTGACTGAGACAGCTCTCCGGATTAGTATAATCATAAAATTTAGTATATCCAACTTTGTCTTGTGACTACGAGTATTGATTTTAGAGGTAACTGCAAATATTATATAAGCGTTTACAAAAAAATGGTGAATCACCTTGATTTGATGTAAATTTGAGAGAGAGAGGAGAGAGAGAGAGAGATACAAAGAGGGAGAAGGAGAGAATCTCGGGATCTAAGGGAGCCTCTGAGTCTACCCATCTCTAAAGAAAAATCTGTATATAATGAGTACATTAGCGCATGAGATTTTAAGTATGTTTTTTTTTTTAAATGCCTCTATTCAGGTTACAACTTCATGGAACCTGGAAATTGGAGTGTGGGCGGAGGGTGGAAGGTGTAACCTGGACGCGGATCTCAAAAACGGCTCAAACGATTTTCCTAAAAATTTAACAGTTGATGTATGTCGCTGAGAAAAGAATTACTAGCTCGTTGGCCACACTAATGGATGGATTGGTCACAGCTTTAGAACAGATACCAACACAAGCGCTAGACAGACCTTAGAGTGAACCTCCCAGGGCATTAGACGCAGTGGAAGACCAAACAAGAAAGTGGCGACGTGGTGTACTAGATAAAACCGAGGAGACAGGAAATAGCCATTGAAAACATTAGCAAGAGACCGTGGAGAGGGGCGTGTATTTACTGAGGCCGTATGTTCCATGAAGAGCGCAAAGGAAAGTTGATGATGATAGCCACACGGGGGGGAAACTCTTGTTTGACTCTTATCATTTTTCAAGTTAAAAAAAATAAATGTAGAGCCGTTAGAGCCATTTTGAGATCCGAGTCCAGGTTCCATGAAGTTCTTACTGGAATAGAGGAATGGTATAAAAATAACGTATTTTACATTTTATTCTAGTTTAAATTTTTCCTGTTCTTTATTTTGTGCGCAATATGATAAGCTGTAAAACAGAGGCATACTCATGGTCTCATGCATGGACTAAAGCACCTTCTCTGTCTCTGACTTGTTTAGTCCTAGAAAGCTAATATACTCTACATTTGTGATTGTCACATCAGAGTTAACAATAAATTCACACTTTAAGCCCATGGAAACTCATCTACACCTAAAATAAAACAAATTTGATCTGATTAAAAAAGCTCCAAACAAGAGGGAATTTCGGCTGCAAATACTCTATAAATTAAAATCTGAAGTCGGGAGAGATAACAAGGCTGATCCTCTCTCCCTTGGAAGTCCCTTAAAGGAACGGTATGTGATGCTCTCCTTCAGTCCATTTGGAACCCCAATGGCGGTTCTGCCTCACATTCCTATTGGCCCATTCGTCTGCCTTAACACCAGAGCGACACGTTGAGGCTGAGAATAGTTTCCCACGGAATCCATGTGGGCCCATCCTTTGTCTCTTTCAAAACGGACGTATCAGTAAAAATGTTTGCTTCCAAAAGGGACGTATCAGAAACCTCATTAGTGCTGAGATTACTCCCTTAGAGCACGTGAACGGAAGCGGGAAGTGAGTTTTAAGGTCGCCTTGAGCCCGTACAAAGATAGAATGAATCATTGTCGCACATTAACCAGTTCTCTCTCTCTCTCTCTCCCCTCTCTCTCTCTCTCTCTCTCTCTCGAATCCCTCTCCCAATTGCCCTTTATGCATAACGCGACATGTTTTAAGAATGTGGTTGACTGTTTCTTCATCTTCCATGCAGTGGCGGCACCGTGTTTCGTAGTTCTCTCGGAGCCATCTGAAGTAGACACCAATTGGACAGTGGCCAACTCGGAACTGGACTATGGAGGTACATCCTACCCTGTTATTTTATGATTAAACTTTAATAACATTTATTTTTGTTTGTAATCAGAAAATGTTGCATTTGGTCTAGAATTATTGGAGAATGCATGCTCTTTTCATATAACACACGTTTTACTTTCTAAAACCAAAAATTAATTTAATTCAATGGGGTCAAATCAACGATTTAGGAGAGAGAGAGAGAGAGATGAGTTAAAACGCTGGTAGTGTAATGCCTTGCAGGGCGGACTGGCTATATGGGCATTCGGGCAAATGCCCGGTGGGCTGGAACCCAATTGGGCCGGTAGGGGCAGTGAAAGGGAAGCATGAATGCCAACAAGACTCGTATTAAATTGTAAAAGGATTATACGCGCTCTTTGCAAGATGGCTGCTCCCTGTTTACAAATACTCCTTCTTCCCTAGTGTTATTAGAGCATGGAATGGGTTGCCTGAGCTAGCCAGGAAAACCAGTTAGCCTACTTGGCAGAATTTAAGTCATTTGTTAATATGCGTAATCATCTTCTTTTTTGAAGTAACGTCTGTATTATATAAGATAAGATATAATATTCTTTTTGCTTTCATCCCGCTTATCTAAATGGTGGCTAGCCCTAATCACAATGTGCGTTAACATCAACTTAAGCTTGATCTTGAATGATTCTGTCAGTTGTGTTCAAGAAGTTGCTGCTGTCTATGGCTTGGTAAAAAATGCGTAAGTGTTTTATGCTCACAGCATAGCAAGATGGGGGCGTCTTAAATCTACTATGGAGAGCAAAGTCTCTAGTAGCCTACACTTTGAAAAGTTATGTCCTACAATGTGGTCATCAGGAAAGGATGCTCTAACAAAAATGAGATTCAGTTATTTTGATGTGCTCAATATGCTATACTCCTCAAAGGTAAAAGGTCATGAAGCTACAATTAGTGAGTGAAATTAGAAACATTCAACACAGTATTTGTCAGATAATCAAACTTAGCATAATGATTTTGAGGAGATGTATAATTCGATCTCCCTCATTTGGCATGTTGGGGGCCGGATTGCATAAAGATGGAATTATCTGTTTTTATGGCCTATTATATAACAAGCACAACGACCAACCGCCTTTACTTTAAAAAAAAGTCTGTATGATTTCAAGTAGAGTTATGTAAACACAGGATGTTTTAAAAATAAGTTCAGAATCTCAGTTTTCACCGGATTATGGACCCATCCAAGGGGAGATCAGGCAGTTTCACTGATGCATTGCTTATCAGTAGTGTTCCATTCTAATGAGATACGGCGAATTTCGGAAGCATTTCTAATTTTAGTAGTTTAAATCCTTAAAATTTCTTCCTAAATTCTGTTTTTCTAAACATTTTCTCTTTCCCTTAATAGTAATATCTGTACTGTTAACCAACGAAAAAGCATTTATTGAAAACGTTTTAATTCTTGTATTGTATTTAAAATACTTTTTAGCGCATAAAAATGGACGGAATTTTAACGCGACATTAAAAGTGACGTAATTTTAATTGCAAAGTTAGAGTCTAGATCAATGGTTCCCAAACTTTTTTTGTCTCGTAGACCCCTTGTCATGTTTTCTGGTTTACGGTAGACCCCCTGCTTAACTTGTATTGCATTTTAGCAAATTCACCAAATCCATTTTTTTTTAAACTTATATATAACTGTAGTGACTCGAAGAATAAAAAAGTAATTTAATGCTTCATTTTAAGTTATAGAGATATTTTTCTATTGATAAAATCCAAATTTAAACCAATTAAAATAACAATTTATATTTGTGGAATCACAAAACATACTGGAAATATGTTATTTGTTGTTGTTTTTTCAGGGTTGTCATCCGTTGCTACGGTTATTATGTTTCATGTAGGAATTTGTTTTTCTATGAAATAGTCCTTCAAACATTAAATATTAATTTCGCAAAGAGCAATTTCTCGTGTATTTCTTCATCTTTCACGTCTGGCTCAAGTATTGGATTTGCGCAACTGTTTTCATTACAGAAGAGGAAAAGGCGAATAACTGGCGTCTAAAACAGTAAGCTTTAGACAGGAGGAACTCATTAGCCTTGGCCAGCAACCCACCTAGCAGAAGGAAAACTGAATTCAAACCTCTGTTGCCTTGCAGCTAAATTCAAACATGGGAAAGGTTTCGTGGGTAAACCCTGAGGAAAAATAAGGAGCCGGCGAGCCTTAGGCAGCTGCAGCACACAGTGCTAAACCCTGTCAGAGCTTGCGACGCCGCTGATCACAAACTGTAGGCCTGTATGTCTTGTGCAAAGAATAAAATAATGTGCCCTTGAACTGTAGTGTTGCTTACAAAAATTCGTTTAATAATATCAGATGTAGATTTGTGTAAAACAGTTTTTTTAAATTAATTCAACGGCTGGCAAAATAAATGTTTTATCTATAGTGTTTTCCATGTTTGGCTATAAGTAAAGAGATCTTGTAAGACGCGCATAAACCACCATCTTCTCTATATGTTGTTGAAGAGAGATTTTGTTTATCTATTCTGAACTTCATCTTTGAAAGTTTTTCAAAGCTATATCTTTTTATCAGTGTGGCATCGTCTCAAATGATTCTCCATTGTAATTAGTTCATATCAACATGAAAAGTTACTAAGGCTTGTTTGACAAGGAAGACATGAATCCCATTTTAAATACTCAAGGCTGTATAATCTACATTTCTTTTTTATTTAACATTACTTTTCACGATCGTAGACCCCCAATTTATTTTTTCACTTTCGTAGACCCCTTAGAAGTCTTCGTAGACCCCCGGGGTATATATAGACCTCTTTGGGAATCACTGGTTTAGATAATTAGTAGCATACAAGACAGACTAGAACCGAGCCTGGAGGTAATCAGCACCACAGACCTACATATATATATTATATCTAGACTAGACATGGAGATATCTTTTACACTATAAAAAATGTGACTTTTTTTTTTTAAGTTGCAAACAAGATGTTGTTTTTTAAAGAAGTAAAGTCTTTTTTTTTTAAACCCTTGTTGATGTGTGTTTTATATAGGTTGCACCACTCGGTCTTTAGGAGTAACATCCCTTGTTGTCAACCAAGATGGATGGCATAAGATTAAACAGCTGATTTTGGTGTCTATAGTTCTATAGCTTATGATGCTTATCCCTAGAGTTTTGTTATTATTCATTCATGTTAATCAACAACCCTAACGTATGTTTGACATAATTTAATGTTTAGATCTAAATCTAGCAATTGAACATCGAAAAAAGAGCACTCCCGTCTCATAATTGATATTTGATTACCTAATATTTTGCAAATTTTAGATGCATAAATGCCATAAATTGGTAAAGTTACTAAAGTAAAAGTCTAAAAGATCTTGTTCTAGGTAATAAAATCAATCTATTTAAATGTACATCAGATGACTAAACTAAATAGGCGCGAATTATTTCGATCTAAAACAATGTCATTACCATTTTAATGGAAACCAACAGGAAATGGCTTTATTTCATAGGCCCTAAATGTGTGTTCTGTGATTAATACATGACATACCGGTAACAATCTCTCTACTCTAGAGACGTATATTATATTATATAGTGTAGTCACTGATTGTGAAACAGGCATGTTTATGGAACAGCTTGTCGAAATTAGTTAAAATCTACTTTATTTTGAATTTTCTCCTAAACTGGCAATCAAATCATTAAATAAGAACAATCTGGTATAAACTTTGTCACATGCAAATTATGAGTGAGTCTGGTGTGAATGTACACTTTGGTTTCTTATAGTTATGTTTTTTTGTTTGGTGTAATGCACAAATTGTAAGACAAATTTCCATACGGACAATAAAGATTATTATTATTAAACTACTGTAACGGTGCTGCGCATTGTCAAATCGTCCATTTTTCTATTTTTCCATTATACTGGTTTCTAGATCTGTCAACAGAGATGCCTATGCATCTTGTGTATTTTGTACTCAAATGGACACGAAAATACCAGATCTATCTAGATTTATATCTCTAGAATCTATCTATAGATCTATCTTTTTTTTTGTTCGCGCGCTGTCTTGCGAAGTTTTCAAATAATTATTAGATCTAGATTTTGTTGATGCAAATAAAGCAGCGTTCCTTTCAATGTATCAGTTTATTTCTAGACTCCAAACTTAAACTTATTGTTTAGTTCTAATTCATTGACATTGGTCTTCAGTCTATATAGACAGTGATAAGTCATAGACATAGATCTACTATATATACACATCTGATCATATCTAGATCTAGAAAACAAGACTAGATTCTAATGTAGATTTACATAAATTCGTGGTATCTGACAATTCAGACATGCTCTCATCTCTCTTGTTCCATGTCAACTGATGTTAGGTCAAAACCCCACAAAAAAAATATCATAACTTACTGTTAAACTTACAGACATAATTTATACACCATTGGAAAGTTCTGTTAAAGTATTTTAATGATGTACTAACAAAATATTGTTTTTTCATGGATAATTTTTTTATTTCACATCCATACTATTAGTGTCACTCTATCAGAAGCTTCTTTTTATATGTCATAATATACCATACATCCTAATGCTCCCCTCTCCAAGTCATGAATTTTAGTATCCCATGCCTCCACATGCAACAAAACTTTAAAGCCCTACAATGGACTACATACATTTCATTCTGTTTTTAATAATTAGTTATGACTCAGTGGTATTTGGTATATATCTAGAATTTAAAATTCTTGGTCCTGACCACTAATGCATTCACTCTTTAAATCAATAATTCTCACACTTGTAGTGGATGATAAAATACAAATATTTAACCTATTCTTTTTAACTGAAGCCTTAGACAACTAAGCTATTGTCTAGATCGAAACTGCAAGGGCTAAATATACCATTAAAATTTTATTTGCAATTTCTACAAGCTTATCTATATTTGAGAGCCAGCATTTTAAACTTTTTTTTGTTTTGTTTTTTAATCTGTATGAAAGCATGTGTGTGTGTGAAGAAACTTTTTTATGACTAGAAGTAGATCTACAAGTAGGCCTTTATTCTAAAGCAAAAATTTAAAGTCCTAAAAATTGTCACAGTGAATATAAGGGCCTGTTAAAAGTGTAAGTGTGTATGTGTTTGGTAGGTGGGGGTATAACACAGTTTGTAAAGATGGGTTATTCTAAATAAGGTACCTCTCTAGATCCATATCTATGACAAAATAAAAATCAATAAGTAAAGAGTTGACTAAGTAGCAAATAAAGAAATGATTGTAGTACTGGTTGTTCCACTGAATATACAAGGGCCAAAAAGTGTAGTGTTTTGGGGAGGGGGCGTTTCTTTAAAAATATTATATGTGGGTTTGGGAGAATTTTAATGTAGGTAGATAAGACTACTACTGATGAACCTAAGAAGAGTTTGTGCATACTCCATAATATGGGTTTTCAGGCCATTCGATTGAATGATCAAAGAGACAAAAAATAAAGGTGGCTTATAAATCTGAGGGCTAGAAAATTGTGTTAGTTGTGGGGTAGCATTTTTATGCGGACTTTTTTATTGATGGATTCAAAAGTGTTGAATGGGATATACACATATAGCAACTATTTTAACAGTAGCGCAGCATTGGTATCAGGTATAGCTATGTTTTTTTTAGAATTCGAGGACGGCTGTTTCATAAGATTATCTACAATGGCCAAACTGATAGGCCTAACAAGTGTTTGTGTTTTTGTTTGTAAAAAATAATAGTAGTTAAGTAGTGAATAATTTTTTTTTTTATTGTAATAAGAAAAAAATGAGCAGACCAAATCTACACTTATCTTGTAGTTAGTTAAGCACCACTAGTGATCTGCTGAGTAGTTCTATTCATTTCTTTTATATTCCTGCCATCTCTCCTGCATTGTTAGCCACCCATTCTTGAAATTCTTTTGCATTGATCTACACACTATGTCTTGCTTTGTCACAAGATTATAAGTAGTTATTTGCAGCAACTGAACTAGATACTTTTATGTTTGTTTTTAGGTACATCTTATGGTGAAGAGTAGTTCAGGCAAGACCAGTATGTGGTCCATAATACTTACTAATTGTATTGCAAGGGACACAAGAAGAATAGGTGCAACAAGTAAGTTCTACCTCGCACTCATACACACTTAATACTAATGTTTTCATGGTTTGCCAAAAGTTAGGCCATAGAGGCAGTTAAAATTGTTCATATATCTTGTTAAATCAATTGCCTGGCTGGCAACTATTCCTTGGATAACTTAAAAAAAAAATCATTATTATTATTTTATTATTATTATAGCTTTTATATAGCGCTACTTTCATGCTTATAGCATGCTCAGAGCGCTTTTGGTCCAATCTCATTTGTGGACCAGTGGGGGGGGGGGGGGGGGGGGGGGGGGGAGGGGGTATCTAGGAGTTGGTTTTCCGTGCTGCCTTTAGGCACTCAGTAAACACAACTCTGCCCGAGTCGGGTGTCGAACCTCGAGCCCGCTTCTAGGTAGCCAAGCCAAATCCAAATTCAAGCACACTTGGCCTCTCGACCACGCTTCCCACCCATTAAAACATATGACTATAACAATTTCACAGTTTTATCTCCTTTCATCATCCTTTTTCTACTATAAAAGTAAAGATATACTGAGTAACTCTATATTACAAACAGTATACCTAATGCTATATATATACATTTTGAAGTAGGACTGAGAACTCCTGAAATCTTTTTTTTTGTTGTTGTTGTTGACTCTATCTCTCTTCTACTACCTCCATTGATATCTAAGTTGTTGTTGACTCTATCTCTCTTCTACTACCTCCATTGATATCTAAATTGTTGTTGACTCTATCTCTCTTCTACTACCTCCATTGATATCTAAGTTGTTGTTGACTCTCTCTTCAACTACCTCCATTGATATCTAAGTTGTTGTTGACTCTCTCTTCAACTACCTCCATTGATATCTAAGTTGTTGTTGACTCTATCTCTCTTCAACTACCTCCATTGATATCTAAGTTGTTGTTGACTCTATCTCTCTTCTACTACCTCCATTGATATCTAAGTTGTTGTTGACTCTCTTCAACTACCTCCATTGATATCTAAATTAATGTTGACTCTATCTCTCTTCAACTACCTCCATTGATATCTAAGTTGTTGTTGACTCTCTCTTCAACTACCTCCATTGATATCTAAGTTGTTGTTGACTCTCTCTTCAACTACCTCCATTGATATCTAAGTTGTTGTTGACTCTATCTCTCTTCTACTACCTCCATTGATATCTAAGTTGTTGTTGACTCTCTTCAACTACCTCCATTGATATCTAAGTTGTTGTTGACTCTCTCTTCAACTACCTCCATTGATATCTAAGTTGTTGTTGACTCTCTCTTCAACTACCTCCATTGATATCTAAGTTGTTGTTGACTCTATCTCTCTTCAACTACCTCCATTGATATCTAAGTTGTTGTTGACTCTATCTCTCTTCTACTACCTCCATTGATATCTAAGTTGTTGTTGACTCTCTCTTCAACTACCTCCATTGATATCTAAGTTGTTGTTGACTCTCTCTTCAACTACCTCCATTGATATCTAAGTTGTTGTTGACTCTATCTCTCTTCAACTACCTCCATTGATATCTAAGTTGTTGTTGACTCTATCTCTCTTCTACTACCTCCATTGATATCTAAGTTGTTGTTGACTCTCTCTTCAACTACCTCCATTGATATCTAAGTTGTTGTTGACTCTCTCTTCAACTACCTCCATTGATATCTAAGTTGTTGTTGACTCTCTCTTCAACTACCTCCATTGATATCTAAGTTGTTGTTGACTCTATCTCTCTTCTACTACCTCCATTGATATCTAAGTTGTTGTTGACTCTCTCTTCAACTACCTCCATTGATATCTAAGTTGTTGTTGACTCTATCTCTCTTCAACTACCTCCATTGATATCTAAGTTGTTGTTGACTCTATCTCTCTTCTACTACCTCCATTGATATCTAAGTTGTTGTTGACTCTATCTCTCTTCTACTACCTCCATTGATATCTAAATTGTTGTTGACTCTATCTCTCTTCTACTACCTCCATTGATATCTAAGTTGTTGTTGACTCTCTCTTCAACTACCTCCATTGATATCTAAGTTGTTGTTGACTCTCTCTTCAACTACCTCCATTGATATCTAAGTTGTTGTTGACTCTCTTCAACTACCTCCATTGATATCTAAGTTGTTGTTGACTCTATCTCTCTTCTACTACCTCCATTGATATCTAAGTTGTTGTTGACTCTATCTCTCTTCTACTACCTCCATTGATATCTAAGTTGTTGTTGACTCTCTCTTCAACTACCTCCATTGATATCTAAGTTGTTGTTGACTCTATCTCTCTTCAACTACCTCCATTGATATCTAAGTTGTTGTTGACTCTATCTCTCTTCTACTACCTCCATTGATATCTAAGTTGTTGTTGACTCTATCTCTCTTCTACTACCTCCATTGATATCTAAATTGTTGTTGACTCTATCTCTCTTCTACTACCTCCATTGATATCTAAGTTGTTGTTGACTCTCTCTTCAACTACCTCCATTGATATCTAAGTTGTTGTTGACTCTCTCTTCAACTACCTCCATTGATATCTAAGTTGTTGTTGACTCTATCTCTCTTCAACTACCTCCATTGATATCTAAGTTGTTATTGACTCTATCTCTCTTCTACTACCTCCATTGATATCTAAGTTGTTGTTGACTCTCTTCAACTACCTCCATTGATATCTAAATTAATGTTGACTCTATCTCTCTTCAACTACCTCCATTGATATCTAAGTTGTTGTTGACTCTCTCTTCAACTACCTCCATTGATATCTAAGTTGTTGTTGACTCTATCTCTCTTCTACTACCTCCATTGATATCTAAGTTGTTGTTGACTCTCTCTTCAACTACCTCCATTGATATCTAAGTTGTTGTTGACTCTATCTCTCTTCTACTACCTCCATTGATATCTAAGTTGTTGTTGACTCTCTCTTCAACTACCTCCATTGATATCTAAGTTGTTGTTGACTCTATCTCTCTTCTACTACCTCCATTGATATCTAAGTTGTTGTTGACTCTATCTCTCTTCTACTACCTCCATTGATATCTAAGTTGTTGTTGACTCTATCTCTCTTCTACTACCTCCATTGATATCTAAGTTGTTGTTGACTCTCTCTTCTACTACCTCCATTGATATCTAAGTTGTTGTTGACTCTCTCTTCTACTACCTCCATTGATATCTAAGTTGTTGTTGACTCTATCTCTCTTCTACTACCTCCATTGATATCTAAGTTTTTGTTGACTCTCTCTTCTACTACCTCCATTGATATCTAAGTTGTTGTTGACTCTCTCTTCTACTACCTCCATTGATATCTAAGTTGTTGTTGACTCTATCTCTCTTCTACTACCTCCATTGATATCTAAGTTGTTGTTGACTCTATCTCTCTTCTACTACCTCCATTGATATCTAAGTTGTTGTTGACTCTCTCTTCAACTACCTCCATTGATATCTAAGTTGTTGTTGACTCTCTCTTCTACTACCTCCATTGATATCTAAGTTGTTGTTGACTCTCTCTTCTACTACCTCTATTGATATCTAAGTTGTTGTTGACTCTCTCTTCTACTACCTCCATTGATATCTAAGTTGTTGTTGACTCTATCTCTCTTCTACTACCTCCATTGATATCTAAGTTGTTGTTGACTCTCTCTTCTACTACCTCCATTGATATCTAAGTTGTTGTTGACTCTCTCTTCTACTACCTCCATTGATATCTAAGTTGTTGTTGACTCTATCTCTCTTCTACTACCTCCATTGATATCTAAGTTGTTGTTGACTCTCTCTTCTACTACCTCCATTGATATCTAAGTTTTTGTTGACTCTCTCTTCTACTACCTCCATTGATATCTAAGTTGTTGTTGACTCTCTCTTCTACTACCTCCATTGATATCTAAGTTGTTGTTGACTCTATCTCTCTTCTACTACCTCCATTGATATCTAAGTTGTTGTTGACTCTATCTCTCTTCTACTACCTCCATTGATATCTAAGTTGTTGTTGACTCTCTCTTCAACTACCTCCATTGATATCTAAGTTGTTGTTGACTCTCTCTTCTACTACCTCCATTGATATCTAAGTTGTTGTTGACTCTCTCTTCTACTACCTCTATTGATATCTAAGTTGTTGTTGACTCTCTCTTCTACTACCTCCATTGATATCTAAGTTGTTGTTGACTCTCTCTTCTACTACCTCCATTGATATCTAAGTTGTTGTTGACTCTCTCTTCTACTACCTCCATTGATATCTAAGTTGTTGTTGACTCTCTCTTCTACTACCTCCATTGATATCTAAGTTGTTGTTGACTCTCTCTTCTACTACCTCCATTGATATCTAAGTTGTTGTTGACTCTCTCTTCTACTACCTCCATTGATATCTAAGTTGTTGTTGACTCTCTCTTCAACTACCTCCATTGATATCTAAGTTGTTGTTGACTCTATCTCTCTTCTACTACCTCCATTGATATCTAAGTTGTTGCTGACTGTATCTCTCTTCTACTACCTCCATTGATATCTAAGTTGTTGTTGACTCTATCTCTCTTCAGCTACCTCCATTGATATCTAAGTTGTTGTTGACTCTATCTCTCTTCTACTACCTCCATTGATATCTAAGTTGTTGTTGACTCTATCTCTCTTCTACTACCTCCATTGATATCTAAGTTGTTGTTGACTCTATCTCTCTTCTACTACCTCCATTGATATCTAAGTTGTTGTTGACTCTCTCTTCAACTACCTCCATTGATATCTAAGTTGTTGTTGACTCTATCTCTCTTCTACTACCTCCATTGATATCTAAGTTGTTGTTGACTCTCTCTTCAACTACCTCCATTGATATCTAAGTTGTTGTTGACTCTATCTCTCTTCTACTACCTCCATTGATATCTAAGTTGTTGTTGACTCTATCTCTCTTCTACTACCTCCATTGATATCTAAGTTGTTGTTGACTCTATCTCTCTTCTACTACCTCCATTGATATCTAAGTTGTTGTTGACTCTCTCTTCTACTACCTCCATTGATATCTAAGTTGTTGTTGACTCTCTCTTCTACTACCTCCATTGATATCTAAGTTGTTGTTGACTCTATCTCTCTTCTACTACCTCCATTGATATCTAAGTTTTTGTTGACTCTCTCTTCTACTACCTCCATTGATATCTAAGTTGTTGTTGACTCTCTCTTCTACTACCTCCATTGATATCTAAGTTGTTGTTGACTCTATCTCTCTTCTACTACCTCCATTGATATCTAAGTTGTTGTTGACTCTATCTCTCTTCTACTACCTCCATTGATATCTAAGTTGTTGTTGACTCTCTCTTCAACTACCTCCATTGATATCTAAGTTGTTGTTGACTCTCTCTTCTACTACCTCCATTGATATCTAAGTTGTTGTTGACTCTCTCTTCTACTACCTCTATTGATATCTAAGTTGTTGTTGACTCTCTCTTCTACTACCTCCATTGATATCTAAGTTGTTGTTGACTCTATCTCTCTTCTACTACCTCCATTGATATCTAAGTTGTTGTTGACTCTCTCTTCTACTACCTCCATTGATATCTAAGTTGTTGTTGACTCTCTCTTCTACTACCTCCATTGATATCTAAGTTGTTGTTGACTCTATCTCTCTTCTACTACCTCCATTGATATCTAAGTTGTTGTTGACTCTCTCTTCTACTACCTCCATTGATATCTAAGTTTTTGTTGACTCTCTCTTCTACTACCTCCATTGATATCTAAGTTGTTGTTGACTCTCTCTTCTACTACCTCCATTGATATCTAAGTTGTTGTTGACTCTATCTCTCTTCTACTACCTCCATTGATATCTAAGTTGTTGTTGACTCTATCTCTCTTCTACTACCTCCATTGATATCTAAGTTGTTGTTGACTCTCTCTTCAACTACCTCCATTGATATCTAAGTTGTTGTTGACTCTCTCTTCTACTACCTCCATTGATATCTAAGTTGTTGTTGACTCTCTCTTCTACTACCTCTATTGATATCTAAGTTGTTGTTGACTCTCTCTTCTACTACCTCCATTGATATCTAAGTTGTTGTTGACTCTCTCTTCTACTACCTCCATTGATATCTAAGTTGTTGTTGACTCTCTCTTCTACTACCTCCATTGATATCTAAGTTGTTGTTGACTCTCTCTTCTACTACCTCCATTGATATCTAAGTTGTTGTTGACTCTCTCTTCTACTACCTCCATTGATATCTAAGTTGTTGTTGACTCTCTCTTCTACTACCTCCATTGATATCTAAGTTGTTGTTGACTCTCTCTTCAACTACCTCCATTGATATCTAAGTTGTTGTTGACTCTATCTCTCTTCTACTACCTC